>NC_135415.1:6892500-7020000 GCF_051991245.1 Festucalex cinctus
GAAAATTTTCGGCCAGGCGTCAGACTTAGAAAAAATTCTGGCCTGCATGGGACTTTGAAATATTTCAGGCAGGCATCAGACTTAGAAAAAATTCTGGCCAGCATGGGACTTTGTAAATTTTCAGCCAGGCATCAGACTTAGAAAAAATTCTGGCCAGCATGGGACTGAAAATTTTCGGCCAGGCGTCAGACTTAGAAAAAATTCTGGCCAGCATGGGACTTTGAAAATTTTCGGCCCGGCGTCAGACTTAGAAAAAATTCTGGCCAGCATGGGACTTTGAAAAAATTCTGGACAGCATGGGACTTTGAAAATTTTTGGCCAAGCGTCAGACTTAGAAAAAATTCTGGCCAGCATGGGACTTTGAAAAAATTCTGTACAGCATGGGACTTAGAAAAAATTCTGGCCATCATGGGACTTTGAAAATTTTCAGCCAGGCATCAGACTTAGAAAAAATTCTGGCCTGCTTGGGACTTTGAAATATTTCAGGCAGGCGTCAGACTTAGAAAAAATTCTGGCCAGCATGGGACTTTGTAAATTTTCGGCCAGGCGTCAGACTTAGAAAAAATTCTGGCCAGCATGGGACTTTGAAAATTTTCAGCCAGGCATCAGACTTTGAAAAAATTCTGGCCAGCATGGGACTTTGAAAAAATTCTGGCCAGCATGGGACTTTGAAAATTTTCAGGCAGGCATCAGACTTAGAAAAAATTCTGGCCAGCATGGGACTTAGAAAATTTTCGGCCAGGCGTCAGATTTAGAAAAAATTCTGGCCAGCATGGGACTTTGTAAATTTTCGGACAGGCATCAGACTTAGAAAAAATTCTGGCCAGCATGGGACTTTGTAAATTTTCGGCCCAGCGTCAGACTTAGAAAAAATTCTGGCCAGCATGGGACTCTGAAATTTTTCAGCCAGGCATCAGACTTAGAAAAAATTCTGGCCAGCATGGGACTTTGAAAAAGTTCTGGCCAGCATGGGACTTTGAAAATTTTCGGCCAGGCGTCAGACTTAGAAAAAATTCTGGCCTGCATGGGACTTTGAAATATTTCAGGCAGGTGTCAGACTTAGAAAAAATTCTGGCCAGCATGGGACTTTGAAAAAATTCTGGCCAGCATGGGACTTTGAAAATTTTCAGCCGGGCATCAGACTTAGAAAAAAATCTGGCCAGCATGGGACTTTGAAAATTTTCGGCCAGGCGTCAGACTTAGAAAAAATTCTGGCCAGCATGGGACTTTGAAATATTTCAGGCAGGCATCAGACTTAGAAAAAATTCTGGCCAGCATGGGACTTTGTAAATTTTCGGCCCGGCGTCAGACTTAGAAATAATTCTGGCCAGCATGGGACTTTGAAAAAATTCTGGCCAGCATGGGACTTTGAAAAAATTCTGGACAGCATGGAACTTAGAAAAAATTCTGGCCAGCATGGGACTCTGAAAATTTTCAGCCAGGCATCAGACTTAGAAAAAATTCTGGCCTGCTTGAGACTTTGAAATATTTCAGGCAGGCGTCAGACTTAGAAAAAATTCTGGCCAGCATGGGACTTTGAAAAAATTCTGTACAGCATGGGACTTTGAAAAAGTTCTGGCCAGCATGGGACTTTGAAAATTTTCGGCCAGGCGTCAGACTTAGAAAAAATTCTGGCCAGCATGGGACTTTGAAATATTTCAGGCAGGCGTCAGACTTAGAAAAAATTCTGGCCAGCATGGGACTTTGAAAATTTTCAGCCAGGCATCAGACTTAGAAAAAATTCTGGCCTGCTTGGGACTTTGAAATATTTCAGGCAGGCGTCAGACTTAGAAAAAATTCTGGCCAGCATGGGACTTTGAAAATTTTCGGCCAGGCGTCAGACTTAGAAAAAATTCTGGCCTGCATGGGACTTTGAAATATTTCAGGCAGGCATCAGACTTAGAAAAAATTCTGGCCAGCATGGGACTTTGAAATATTTCAGGCAGGCATCAGACTTAGAAAAAATTCTGGCCAGCATGGGACTTTGAAAATTTCCAGCCAGGCATCAGACTTAGAAAAAATTCTGGCCTGCTTGGGACTTTGAAATATTTCAGGCAGGTGTCAGACTTAGAAAAAATTCTGGCCTTCTTGGGACTTTGAAATATTTCAGGCAGGCGTCAGACTTAGAAAAAATTCTGGCCAGCATGGGACTTTGAAAATTTTCAGCCAGGCATCAGACTTAGAAAAAATTCTGGCCAGCATGGGACTTTGAAAATTTTCGGCCAGGCGTCAGACTTAGAAAAAATTCTGGCCAGCATGGGACTTTGAAAATTTTCGGCCAGGCGTCAGACTTAGAAAAAATTCTGGCCAGCATGGGACTTTGAAAAAATTCTGGCCAGCATGGGACTTTGAAAAAATTCTGGCCAGCATGGGACTTTGAAAATTTTCGGCCAGGCGTCAGACTTAGAAAAAATTCTGGCCAGCATGGGACTTTGAAAAAATTCTGGACAGCATGGGACTTTGAAAATTTTCGGCCAGGCGTCAGACTTAGAAAAAATTCTGGCCAGCATGGGAATTTGAAAAAATTCTGGCCTGCATGGGACTTTGAAATATTTCAGGCAGGCATCAGACTTAGAAAAAATTCTGGCCTGCATGGGACTTTGAAATATTTCAGGCAGGCATCAGACTTAGAAAAAATTCTGGCCAGCATGGGACTTTGAAAATTTTTGGCCAAGCGTCAGACTTAGAAAAAATTCTGGCCAGCATGGGACTTTGAAAATTTTTGGCCAAGCGTCAGACTTAGAAAAAATTCTGGCCAGCATGGGACTTTGAAAAAATTCTGTACAGCATGGGACTTTGAAAATTTTCGGACAGGCGTTGGACTTTGAAAATTTTCGGGCCTGGTGACCCAGGCTATTGAAATGAATGGTGTGGGACTTTGAAATATTTCGGGCAGGCGTCAGACTTTGAAAAAATCTGACAACCAGGCCAGAGAGCAGGCCGTCTGCCCAAGAAGGCCGCCCCAACCCTCCTCTTTGTCGGACATAAGTCTGGTGAGCCTCCCTTGTTCGGCCCTGGAGGTGCCTCGTCTGAAATTGCTCCCTTCTGAAATCGTGACAACTCCATTTTGCGGTTTGGGTGGAAAGGCCCCCAGATAGGGAACCGGGTGCCCTATCTGCAGCGCCTCCCGATGGTGGCCGGCGGTACTGCAACCCTTTTAACCCAGGCTATTGAAAAGATTGGTGTGGAACTTTGAAAATTTTCGGAGAGGCGTCAGACTTAGAAAAAATTCTGGCCAGCATGGGACTTTGAAAAAATTCTGTACAGCATGGGACTTTGAAAATTTTCGGACAGGCGTTGGACTTTGAAAATTTTCGGGCCTGGTGACCCAGGCTATTGAAATAAATGGTGTGGGACTTTGAAATATTTCGGGCAGGCGTCAGACTTTGAAAAAATCTGACAACCAGGCCAGAGAGCAGGCCGTCTGCCCAAGAAGGCCGCCCCAACCCTCCTCTTTGTCGGACATAAGTCTGGTGAGCCTCCCTTGTTCGGCCCTGGAGGTGCCTCGTCTGAAATTGCTCCCTTCTGAAATCGTGACAACTCCATTTTGCGGTTTGGGTGGAAAGGCCCCCAGATAGGGAACCGGGTGCCCTATCTGCAGCGCCTCCCGATGGTGGCCGGCGGTACTGCAACCCTTTTAACCCAGGCTATTGAAAAGATTGGTGTGGAACTTTGAAAATTTTCGGAGAGGCGTCAGACTTAGAAAAAATTCTGGCCAGCATGGGACTTTGTAAATTTTCAGCCAGGCATCACACTTAGAAAAAATTCTGGCCAGCATGGGACTTTGAAAATTTTCGGCCAGGCGTCAGACTTAGAAAAAATTCTGGCCTGCATGGGACTTTGTAAATTTTCGGCCCGGCGTCAGACTTAGAAAAAATTCTGGCCTGCATGGGACTTTGAAATATTTCAGGCAGGCATCAGACTTAGAAAATTTTCGGGCAGGCGTCAGACTTAGAAAAAATTCTGGCCAGCATGGGACTTTGAAAAAATTCTGGACAGCATGGGACTTTGAAAAAATTCTGGCCTGCATGGGACTTTGAAAATTTTCAGCCAGGCATCAGACTTAGAAAAAAATCTGTCCTGCTTGGGACTTTGAAATAATTCAGGCAGGTGTCAGACTTAGAAAAAATTCTGGCCTTCTTGGGACTTTGAAAATTTTTGGCCAAGCGTCAGACTTAGAAAAAATTCTGGCCTTCTTGGGACTTTGAAATATTTCAGGCAGGCGTCAGACTTAGAAAAAATTCTGGCCAGCATGGGACTTTGAAAATTTTCAGCCAGGCATCAGACTTAGAAAAAATTCTGGCCAGCATGGGACTTTGTAAATTTTCGGCCCGGCGTCAGACTTAGAAAAAATTCTGGCCAGCATGGGACTTTGAAAAAATTCTGGCCAGCATGGGACTTTGTAAATTTTCAGCCAGGCATCAGACTTAGAAAAAATTCTGGCCAGCATGGGACTTTGAACATTTTCGGCCAGGCATCAGACTTAGAAAAAATTCTGGCCTGCTTGGGACTTTGAAATATTTCAGGCAGGTGTCAGACTTAGAAAAAATTCTGGCCTTCTTGGGACTTTGAAAATTTTTGGCCAAGCGTCAGACTTAGAAAAAATTCTGGCCTTCTTGGGACTTTGAAATATTTCAGGCAGGCGTCAGACTTAGAAAAAATTCTGGCCAGCATGGGACTTTGAAAATTTTCAGCCAGGCATCAGACTTAGAAAATATTCTGGCCAGCATGGGACTTTGAAAATTTTCGGCCAGGCGTCAGACTTAGAAAAAATTCTGGCCTGCATGGGACTTTGAAATATTTCAGGCAGGCATCAGACTTAGAAAAAATTCTGGCCAGCATGGGACTTTGTAAATTTTCAGCCAGGCATCAGAGTTAGAAAAAATTCTGGCCAGCATGGGACTTTGAAAAAGTTCTGGCCAGCATGGGACTTTGAAAATTTTCGGCCAGGCGTCAGACTTAGAAAAAATTCTGGCCAGCATGGGACTTTGAAAATTTTCGGCCCGGCGTCAGACTTAGAAAAAATTCTGGCCAGCATGGGACTTTGAAAAAATTCTGGACAGCATGGGACTTTGAAAATTTTTGGCCAAGCGTCAGACTTAGAAAAAATTCTGGCCAGCATGGGACTTTGAAAAAATTCTGTACAGCATGGGACTTAGAAAAAATTCTGGCCAGCATGGGACTTTGTAAATTTTCGGCCCAGCGTCAGACTTAGAAAAAATTCTGGCCAGCATGGGACTCTGAAATTTTTCAGCCAGGCATCAGAGTTAGAAAAAATTCTGGCCAGCATGGGACTTTGAAAATTTTCGGCCAGGCGTCAGACTTAGAAAAAATTCTGGCCTGCATGGGACTTTGAAATATTTCAGGCAGGTGTCAGACTTAGAAAAAATTCTGGCCAGCATGGGACTTTGAAAAAATTCTGGCCAGCATGGGACTTTGAAATATTTCAGGCAGGCATCAGACTTAGAAAAAATTCTGGCCAGCATGGGACTTTGTAAATTTTCGGCCCGGCGTCAGACTTAGAAATAATTCTGGCCTGCTTGGGACTTAGAAAATTTTCGGCCAGGCGTCAGATTTAGAAAAAATTCTGGCCAGCATGGGACTTTGAAAATTTTCGGCCAGGCGTCAGACTTAGAAAAAATTCTGGCCAGCATGGGACTTTGAAAATTTTCGGCCAGGCGTCAGACTTAGAAAAAATTCTGGCCAGCATGGGACTTTGAAAAAATTCTGGCCAGCATGGGACTTTGAAAAAATTCTGGCCAGCATGGGACTTTGAAAATTTTCGGCCAGGCGTCAGACTTAGAAAAAATTCTGGCCAGCATGGGACTTTGAAAAAATTCTGGACAGCATGGGACTTTGAAAATTTTCGGCCAGGCGTCAGACTTAGAAAAAATTCTGGCCAGCATGGGAATTTGAAAAAATTCTGGCCTGCATGGGACTTTGAAATATTTCAGGCAGGCATCAGACTTAGAAAAAATTCTGGCCAGCATGGGACTTTGAAAATTTTCAGCCAGGCATCAGACTTAGAAAAAATTCTGGCCTGCATGGGACTTTGAAATATTTCAGGCAGGCATCAGACTTAGAAAAAATTCTGGCCAGCATGGGACTTTGAAAATTTTTGGCCAAGCGTCAGACTTAGAAAAAATTCTGGCCAGCATGGGACTTTGAAAATTTTTGGCCAAGCGTCAGACTTAGAAAAAATTCTGGCCAGCATGGGACTTTGAAAAAATTCTGTACAGCATGGGACTTTGAAAATTTTCGGACAGGCGTTGGACTTTGAAAATTTTCGGGCCTGGTGACCCAGGCTATTGAAATGAATGGTGTGGGACTTTGAAATATTTCGGGCAGGCGTCAGACTTTGAAAAAATCTGACAACCAGGCCAGAGAGCAGGCCGTCTGCCCAAGAAGGCCGCCCCAACCCTCCTCTTTGTCGGACATAAGTCTGGTGAGCCTCCCTTGTTCGGCCCTGGAGGTGCCTCGTCTGAAATTGCTCCCTTCTGAAATCGTGACAACTCCATTTTGCGGTTTGGGTGGAAAGGCCCCCAGATAGGGAACCGGGTGCCCTATCTGCAGCGCCTCCCGATGGTGGCCGGCGGTACTGCAACCCTTTTAACCCAGGCTATTGAAAAGATTGGTGTGGAACTTTGAAAATTTTCGGAGAGGCGTCAGACTTAGAAAAAATTCTGGCCAGCATGGGACTTTGAAAAAATTCTGTACAGCATGGGACTTTGAAAATTTTCGGACAGGCGTTGGACTTTGAAAATTTTCGGGCCTGGTGACCCAGGCTATTGAAATGAATGGTGTGGGACTTTGAAATATTTCGGGCAGGCGTCAGACTTTGAAAAAATCTGACAACCAGGCCAGAGAGCAGGCCGTCTGCCCAAGAAGGCCGCCCCAACCCTCCTCTTTGTCGGACATAAGTCTGGTGAGCCTCCCTTGTTCGGCCCTGGAGGTGCCTCGTCTGAAATTGCTCCCTTCTGAAATCGTGACAACTCCATTTTGCGGTTTGGGTGGAAAGGCCCCCAGATAGGGAACCGGGTGCCCTATCTGCAGCGCCTCCCGATGGTGGCCGGCGGTACTGCAACCCTTTTAACCCAGGCTATTGAAAAGATTGGTGTGGAACTTTGAAAATTTTCGGAGAGGCGTCAGACTTAGAAAAAATTCTGGCCAGCATGGGACTTTGTAAATTTTCAGCCAGGCATCACACTTAGAAAAAATTCTGGCCAGCATGGGACTTTGAAAATTTTCGGCCAGGCGTCAGACTTAGAAAAAATTCTGGCCTGCATGGGACTTTGTAAATTTTCGGCCCGGCGTCAGACTTAGAAAAAATTCTGGCCTGCATGGGACTTTGAAATATTTCAGGCAGGCATCAGACTTAGAAAAAATTCTGGCCAGCATGGGACTTTGAAATATTTCAGGCAGGTGTCAGACTTAGAAAAAATTCTGGCCAGCATGGGACTTTGAAAATTTTCGGCCAGGCGTCAGACTTAGAAAAAATTCTGGCCAGCATGGGACTTTGAAATATTTCAGGCAGGCATCAGACTTAGAAAAAATTCTGGCCAGCATGGGACTCTGAAATTTTTCAGCCAGGCATCAGACTTAGAAAAAATTCTGGCCAGCATGGGACTTTGAAAAAGTTCTGGCCAGCATGGGACTTTGAAAATTTTCGGCCAGGCGTCAGACTTAGAAAAAATTCTGGCCTGCATGGGACTTTGAAATATTTCAGGCAGGTGTCAGACTTAGAAAAAATTCTGGCCAGCATGGGACTTTGAAAAAATTCTGGCCAGCATGGGACTTTGAAAATTTTCAGCCGGGCATCAGACTTAGAAAAAAATCTGGCCAGCATGGGACTTTGAAATATTTCAGGCAGGCATCAGACTTAGAAAAAATTCTGGCCAGCATGGGACTTTGAAAATTTTCAGCCGGGCATCAGACTTAGAAAAAATTCTGGCCAGCATGGGACTTTGAAATATTTCAGGCAGGCATCAGACTTAGAAAAAATTCTGGCCAGCATGGGACTTTGTAAATTTTCGGCCCGGCGTCAGACTTAGAAATAATTCTGGCCAGCATGGGACTTTGAAAAAATTCTGGCCAGCATGGGACTTTGAAAAAATTCTGGACAGCATGGGACTTAGAAAAAATTCTGGCCAGCATGGGACTCTGAAAATTTTCAGCCAGGCATCAGACTTAGAAAAAATTCTGGCCTGCTTGAGACTTTGAAATATTTCAGGCAGGCGTCAGACTTAGAAAAAATTCTGGCCAGCATGGGACTTTGAAAAAATTCTGTACAGCATGGGACTTTGAAAAAGTTCTGGCCAGCATGGGACTTTGAAAATTTTCGGCCAGGCGTCAGACTTAGAAAAAATTCTGGCCAGCATGGGACTTTGAAATATTTCAGGCAGGCGTCAGACTTAGAAAAAATTCTGGCCAGCATGGGACTTTGAAAATTTTCAGCCAGGCATCAGACTTAGAAAAAATTCTGGCCTGCTTGGGACTTTGAAATATTTCAGGCAGGCGTCAGACTTAGAAAAAATTCTGGCCAGCATGGGACTTTGAAAATTTTCGGCCAGGCGTCAGACTTAGAAAAAATTCTGGCCTGCATGGGACTTTGAAATATTTCAGGCAGGCATCAGACTTAGAAAAAATTCTGGCCAGCATGGGACTTTGAAATATTTCAGGCAGGCATCAGACTTAGAAAAAATTCTGGCCAGCATGGGACTTTGAAAATTTCCAGCCAGGCATCAGACTTAGAAAAAATTCTGGCCTGCTTGGGACTTTGAAATATTTCAGGCAGGTGTCAGACTTAGAAAAAATTCTGGCCTTCTTGGGACTTTGAAAATTTTTGGCCAAGCGTCAGACTTAGAAAAAATTCTGGCCTTCTTGGGACTTTGAAATATTTCAGGCAGGCGTCAGACTTAGAAAAAATTCTGGCCAGCATGGGACTTTGAAAATTTTCAGCCAGGCATCAGACTTAGAAAAAATTCTGGCCAGCATGGGACTTTGAAAATTTTCGGCCAGGCGTCAGACTTAGAAAAAATTCTGGCCAGCATGGGACTTTGAAAATTTTCGGCCAGGCGTCAGACTTAGAAAAAATTCTGGCCAGCATGGGACTTTGAAAAAATTCTGGCCAGCATGGGACTTTGAAAAAATTCTGGCCAGCATGGGACTTTGAAAATTTTCGGCCAGGCGTCAGACTTAGAAAAAATTCTGGCCAGCATGGGACTTTGAAAAAATTCTGGACAGCATGGGACTTTGAAAATTTTCGGCCAGGCGTCAGACTTAGAAAAAATTCTGGCCAGCATGGGAATTTGAAAAAATTCTGGCCTGCATGGGACTTTGAAATATTTCAGGCAGGCATCAGACTTAGAAAAAATTCTGGCCTGCATGGGACTTTGAAATATTTCAGGCAGGCATCAGACTTAGAAAAAATTCTGGCCAGCATGGGACTTTGAAAATTTTTGGCCAAGCGTCAGACTTAGAAAAAATTCTGGCCAGCATGGGACTTTGAAAATTTTTGGCCAAGCGTCAGACTTAGAAAAAATTCTGGCCAGCATGGGACTTTGAAAAAATTCTGTACAGCATGGGACTTTGAAAATTTTCGGACAGGCGTTGGACTTTGAAAATTTTCGGGCCTGGTGACCCAGGCTATTGAAATGAATGGTGTGGGACTTTGAAATATTTCGGGCAGGCGTCAGACTTTGAAAAAATCTGACAACCAGGCCAGAGAGCAGGCCGTCTGCCCAAGAAGGCCGCCCCAACCCTCCTCTTTGTCGGACATAAGTCTGGTGAGCCTCCCTTGTTCGGCCCTGGAGGTGCCTCGTCTGAAATTGCTCCCTTCTGAAATCGTGACAACTCCATTTTGCGGTTTGGGTGGAAAGGCCCCCAGATAGGGAACCGGGTGCCCTATCTGCAGCGCCTCCCGATGGTGGCCGGCGGTACTGCAACCCTTTTAACCCAGGCTATTGAAAAGATTGGTGTGGAACTTTGAAAATTTTCGGAGAGGCGTCAGACTTAGAAAAAATTCTGGCCAGCATGGGACTTTGAAAAAATTCTGTACAGCATGGGACTTTGAAAATTTTCGGACAGGCGTTGGACTTTGAAAATTTTCGGGCCTGGTGACCCAGGCTATTGAAATAAATGGTGTGGGACTTTGAAATATTTCGGGCAGGCGTCAGACTTTGAAAAAATCTGACAACCAGGCCAGAGAGCAGGCCGTCTGCCCAAGAAGGCCGCCCCAACCCTCCTCTTTGTCGGACATAAGTCTGGTGAGCCTCCCTTGTTCGGCCCTGGAGGTGCCTCGTCTGAAATTGCTCCCTTCTGAAATCGTGACAACTCCATTTTGCGGTTTGGGTGGAAAGGCCCCCAGATAGGGAACCGGGTGCCCTATCTGCAGCGCCTCCCGATGGTGGCCGGCGGTACTGCAACCCTTTTAACCCAGGCTATTGAAAAGATTGGTGTGGAACTTTGAAAATTTTCGGAGAGGCGTCAGACTTAGAAAAAATTCTGGCCAGCATGGGACTTTGTAAATTTTCAGCCAGGCATCACACTTAGAAAAAATTCTGGCCAGCATGGGACTTTGAAAATTTTCGGCCAGGCGTCAGACTTAGAAAAAATTCTGGCCTGCATGGGACTTTGTAAATTTTCGGCCCGGCGTCAGACTTAGAAAAAATTCTGGCCTGCATGGGACTTTGAAATATTTCAGGCAGGCATCAGACTTAGAAAATTTTCGGGCAGGCGTCAGACTTAGAAAAAATTCTGGCCAGCATGGGACTTTGAAAAAATTCTGGACAGCATGGGACTTTGAAAAAATTCTGGCCTGCATGGGACTTTGAAAATTTTCAGCCAGGCATCAGACTTAGAAAAAAATCTGTCCTGCTTGGGACTTTGAAATAATTCAGGCAGGTGTCAGACTTAGAAAAAATTCTGGCCTTCTTGGGACTTTGAAAATTTTTGGCCAAGCGTCAGACTTAGAAAAAATTCTGGCCTTCTTGGGACTTTGAAATATTTCAGGCAGGCGTCAGACTTAGAAAAAATTCTGGCCAGCATGGGACTTTGAAAATTTTCAGCCAGGCATCAGACTTAGAAAAAATTCTGGCCAGCATGGGACTTTGTAAATTTTCGGCCCGGCGTCAGACTTAGAAAAAATTCTGGCCAGCATGGGACTTTGAAAAAATTCTGGCCAGCATGGGACTTTGAAATATTTCAGGCAGGTGTCAGACTTAGAAAAAATTCTGGCCTTCTTGGGACTTTGAAAATTTTTGGCCAAGCGTCAGACTTAGAAAAAATTCTGGCCTTCTTGGGACTTTGAAATATTTCAGGCAGGCGTCAGACTTAGAAAAAATTCTGGCCAGCATGGGACTTTGAAATATTTCAGGCAGGCGTCAGACTTAGAAAAAATTCTGGCCAGCATGGGACTTTGAAAATTTTCAGCCAGGCATCAGACTTAGAAAATATTCTGGCCAGCATGGGACTTTGAAAATTTTCGGCCAGGCGTCAGACTTAGAAAAAATTCTGGCCTGCATGGGACTTTGAAATATTTCAGGCAGGCATCAGACTTAGAAAAAATTCTGGCCAGCATGGGACTTTGTAAATTTTCAGCCAGGCATCAGAGTTAGAAAAAATTCTGGCCAGCATGGGACTTTGAAAAAGTTCTGGCCAGCATGGGACTTTGAAAATTTTCGGCCAGGCGTCAGACTTAGAAAAAATTCTGGCCAGCATGGGACTTTGAAAATTTTCGGCCCGGCGTCAGACTTAGAAAAAATTCTGGCCAGCATGGGACTTTGAAAAAATTCTGGACAGCATGGGACTTTGAAAATTTTTGGCCAAGCGTCAGACTTAGAAAAAATTCTGGCCAGCATGGGACTTTGAAAAAATTCTGTACAGCATGGGACTTAGAAAAAATTCTGGCCAGCATGGGACTTTGTAAATTTTCGGCCCAGCGTCAGACTTAGAAAAAATTCTGGCCAGCATGGGACTCTGAAATTTTTCAGCCAGGCATCAGAGTTAGAAAAAATTCTGGCCAGCATGGGACTTTGAAAATTTTCGGCCAGGCGTCAGACTTAGAAAAAATTCTGGCCTGCATGGGACTTTGAAATATTTCAGGCAGGTGTCAGACTTAGAAAAAATTCTGGCCAGCATGGGACTTTGAAAAAATTCTGGCCAGCATGGGACTTTGAAATATTTCAGGCAGGCATCAGACTTAGAAAAAATTCTGGCCAGCATGGGACTTTGTAAATTTTCGGCCCGGCGTCAGACTTAGAAATAATTCTGGCCTGCTTGGGACTTAGAAAATTTTCGGCCAGGCGTCAGATTTAGAAAAAATTCTGGCCAGCATGGGACTTTGAAAATTTTCGGCCAGGCGTCAGACTTAGAAAAAATTCTGGCCAGCATGGGACTTTGAAAATTTTCGGCCAGGCGTCAGACTTAGAAAAAATTCTGGCCAGCATGGGACTTTGAAAAAATTCTGGCCAGCATGGGACTTTGAAAAAATTCTGGCCAGCATGGGACTTTGAAAATTTTCGGCCAGGCGTCAGACTTAGAAAAAATTCTGGCCAGCATGGGACTTTGAAAAAATTCTGGACAGCATGGGACTTTGAAAATTTTCGGCCAGGCGTCAGACTTAGAAAAAATTCTGGCCAGCATGGGAATTTGAAAAAATTCTGGCCTGCATGGGACTTTGAAATATTTCAGGCAGGCATCAGACTTAGAAAAAATTCTGGCCAGCATGGGACTTTGAAAATTTTCAGCCAGGCATCAGACTTAGAAAAAATTCTGGCCTGCATGGGACTTTGAAATATTTCAGGCAGGCATCAGACTTAGAAAAAATTCTGGCCAGCATGGGACTTTGAAAATTTTTGGCCAAGCGTCAGACTTAGAAAAAATTCTGGCCAGCATGGGACTTTGAAAATTTTTGGCCAAGCGTCAGACTTAGAAAAAATTCTGGCCAGCATGGGACTTTGAAAAAATTCTGTACAGCATGGGACTTTGAAAATTTTCGGACAGGCGTTGGACTTTGAAAATTTTCGGGCCTGGTGACCCAGGCTATTGAAATGAATGGTGTGGGACTTTGAAATATTTCGGGCAGGCGTCAGACTTTGAAAAAATCTGACAACCAGGCCAGAGAGCAGGCCGTCTGCCCAAGAAGGCCGCCCCAACCCTCCTCTTTGTCGGACATAAGTCTGGTGAGCCTCCCTTGTTCGGCCCTGGAGGTGCCTCGTCTGAAATTGCTCCCTTCTGAAATCGTGACAACTCCATTTTGCGGTTTGGGTGGAAAGGCCCCCAGATAGGGAACCGGGTGCCCTATCTGCAGCGCCTCCCGATGGTGGCCGGCGGTACTGCAACCCTTTTAACCCAGGCTATTGAAAAGATTGGTGTGGAACTTTGAAAATTTTCGGAGAGGCGTCAGACTTAGAAAAAATTCTGGCCAGCATGGGACTTTGAAAAAATTCTGTACAGCATGGGACTTTGAAAATTTTCGGACAGGCGTTGGACTTTGAAAATTTTCGGGCCTGGTGACCCAGGCTATTGAAATGAATGGTGTGGGACTTTGAAATATTTCGGGCAGGCGTCAGACTTTGAAAAAATCTGACAACCAGGCCAGAGAGCAGGCCGTCTGCCCAAGAAGGCCGCCCCAACCCTCCTCTTTGTCGGACATAAGTCTGGTGAGCCTCCCTTGTTCGGCCCTGGAGGTGCCTCGTCTGAAATTGCTCCCTTCTGAAATCGTGACAACTCCATTTTGCGGTTTGGGTGGAAAGGCCCCCAGATAGGGAACCGGGTGCCCTATCTGCAGCGCCTCCCGATGGTGGCCGGCGGTACTGCAACCCTTTTAACCCAGGCTATTGAAAAGATTGGTGTGGAACTTTGAAAATTTTCGGAGAGGCGTCAGACTTAGAAAAAATTCTGGCCAGCATGGGACTTTGTAAATTTTCAGCCAGGCATCACACTTAGAAAAAATTCTGGCCAGCATGGGACTTTGAAAATTTTCGGCCAGGCGTCAGACTTAGAAAAAATTCTGGCCTGCATGGGACTTTGTAAATTTTCGGCCCGGCGTCAGACTTAGAAAAAATTCTGGCCTGCATGGGACTTTGAAATATTTCAGGCAGGCATCAGACTTAGAAAAAATTCTGGCCAGCATGGGACTTTGAAATATTTCAGGCAGGTGTCAGACTTAGAAAAAATTCTGGCCAGCATGGGACTTTGAAAATTTTCGGCCAGGCGTCAGACTTAGAAAAAATTCTGGCCAGCATGGGACTTTGAAATATTTCAGGCAGGCATCAGACTTAGAAAAAATTCTGGCCAGCATGGGACTCTGAAATTTTTCAGCCAGGCATCAGACTTAGAAAAAATTCTGGCCAGCATGGGACTTTGAAAAAGTTCTGGCCAGCATGGGACTTTGAAAATTTTCGGCCAGGCGTCAGACTTAGAAAAAATTCTGGCCTGCATGGGACTTTGAAATATTTCAGGCAGGTGTCAGACTTAGAAAAAATTCTGGCCAGCATGGGACTTTGAAAAAATTCTGGCCAGCATGGGACTTTGAAAATTTTCAGCCGGGCATCAGACTTAGAAAAAAATCTGGCCAGCATGGGACTTTGAAATATTTCAGGCAGGCATCAGACTTAGAAAAAATTCTGGCCAGCATGGGACTTTGAAAATTTTCAGCCGGGCATCAGACTTAGAAAAAATTCTGGCCAGCATGGGACTTTGAAATATTTCAGGCAGGCATCAGACTTAGAAAAAATTCTGGCCAGCATGGGACTTTGTAAATTTTCGGCCCGGCGTCAGACTTAGAAATAATTCTGGCCAGCATGGGACTTTGAAAAAATTCTGGCCAGCATGGGACTTTGAAAAAATTCTGGACAGCATGGGACTTAGAAAAAATTCTGGCCAGCATGGGACTCTGAAAATTTTCAGCCAGGCATCAGACTTAGAAAAAATTCTGGCCTGCTTGAGACTTTGAAATATTTCAGGCAGGCGTCAGACTTAGAAAAAATTCTGGCCAGCATGGGACTTTGAAAAAATTCTGTACAGCATGGGACTTTGAAAAAGTTCTGGCCAGCATGGGACTTTGAAAATTTTCGGCCAGGCGTCAGACTTAGAAAAAATTCTGGCCAGCATGGGACTTTGAAATATTTCAGGCAGGCGTCAGACTTAGAAAAAATTCTGGCCAGCATGGGACTTTGAAAATTTTCAGCCAGGCATCAGACTTAGAAAAAATTCTGGCCTGCTTGGGACTTTGAAATATTTCAGGCAGGCGTCAGACTTAGAAAAAATTCTGGCCAGCATGGGACTTTGAAAATTTTCGGCCAGGCGTCAGACTTAGAAAAAATTCTGGCCTGCATGGGACTTTGAAATATTTCAGGCAGGCATCAGACTTAGAAAAAATTCTGGCCAGCATGGGACTTTGAAATATTTCAGGCAGGCATCAGACTTAGAAAAAATTCTGGCCAGCATGGGACTTTGAAAATTTTCGGCCCGGCGTCAGACTTAGAAAAAATTCTGGCCAGCATGGGACTTTGAAAATTTCCAGCCAGGCATCAGACTTAGAAAAAATTCTGGCCTGCTTGGGACTTGGAAATATTTCAGGCAGGTGTCAGACTTAGAAAAAATTCTGGCCTTCTTGGGACTTTGAAAATTTTTGGCCAAGCGTCAGACTTAGAAAAAATTCTGGCCTTCTTGGGACTTTGAAATATTTCAGGCAGGCGTCAGACTTAGAAAAAATTCTGGCCAGCATGGGACTTTGAAAATTTTCAGCCAGGCATCAGACTTAGAAAAAATTCTGGCCAGCATGGGACTTTGAAAATATTCTGGCCAGCATGGGACTTTGAAAAAATTCTGGCCAGCATGGGACTTTGAAAAAATTCTGGCCAGCATGGGACTTTGAAAATTTTCGGCCAGGCGTCAGACTTAGAAAAAATTCTGGCCAGCATGGGACTTTGAAAAAATTCTGGACAGCATGGGACTTTGAAAATTTTCGGCCAGGCGTCAGACTTAGAAAAAATTCTGGCCAGCATGGGAATTTGAAAAAATTCTGGCCTGCATGGGACTTTGAAATATTTCAGGCAGGCATCAGACTTAGAAAAAATTCTGGCCAGCATGGGACTTTGAAAATTTTCAGCCAGGCATCAGACTTAGAAAAAATTCTGGCCTGCATGGGACTTTGAAATATTTCAGGCAGGCATCAGACTTAGAAAAAATTCTGGCCAGCATGGGACTTTGAAAATTTTTGGCCAAGCGTCAGACTTAGAAAAAATTCTGGCCAGCATGGGACTTTGAAAATTTTTGGCCAAGCGTCAGACTTAGAAAAAATTCTGGCCAGCATGGGACTTTGAAAAAGTTCTGGCCAGCATGGGACTTTGAAAATTTTCGGCCAGGCGTCAGACTTAGAAAAAATTCTGGCCTGCATGGGACTTTGAAATATTTCAGGCAGGTGTCAGACTTAGAAAAAATTCTGGCCAGCATGGGACTTTGAAAAAATTCTGGCCAGCATGGGACTTTGAAATATTTCAGGCAGGCATCAGACTTAGAAAAAATTCTGGCCAGCATGGGACTTTGTAAATTTTCGGCCCGGCGTCAGACTTAGAAATAATTCTGGCCTGCTTGGGACTTAGAAAATTTTCGGCCAGGCGTCAGATTTAGAAAAAATTCTGGCCAGCATGGGACTTTGAAAATTTTCAGCCAGGCGTCAGACTTAGAAAAAATTCTGGCCTGCATGGGACTTTGAAATATTTCAGGCAGGTGTCAGACTTAGAAAAAATTCTGGCCAGCATGGGACTTTGAAAAAATTCTGGCCAGCATGGGACTTTGAAAATTTTCAGCCGGGCATCAGACTTAGAAAAAAATCTGGCCAGCATGGGACTTTGAAAATTTTCGGCCAGGCGTCAGACTTAGAAAAAATTCTGGCCAGCATGGGACTTTGTAAATTTTCGGCCCGGCGTCAGACTTAGAAATAATTCTGGCCAGCATGGGACTTTGAAAAAATTCTGGCCAGCATGGGACTTTGAAAAAATTCTGGACAGCATGGGACTTAGAAAAAATTCTGGCCAGCATGGGACTCTGAAAATTTTCAGCCAGGCATCAGACTTAGAAAAAATTCTGGCCTGCTTGAGACTTTGAAATATTTCAGGCAGGCGTCAGACTTAGAAAAAATTCTGGCCAGCATGGGACTTTGAAAAAATTCTGTACAGCATGGGACTTTGAAAAAGTTCTGGCCAGCATGGGACTTTGAAAATTTTCGGCCAGGCGTCAGACTTAGAAAAAATTCTGGCCAGCATGGGACTTTGAAATATTTCAGGCAGGCGTCAGACTTAGAAAAAATTCTGGCCAGCATGGGACTTTGAAAATTTTCAGCCAGGCATCAGACTTAGAAAAAATTCTGGCCTGCTTGGGACTTTGAAATATTTCAGGCAGGCGTCAGACTTAGAAAAAATTCTGGCCAGCATGGGACTTTGAAAATTTTCGGCCAGGCGTCAGACTTAGAAAAAATTCTGGCCTGCATGGGACTTTGAAATATTTCAGGCAGGCATCAGACTTAGAAAAAATTCTGGCCAGCATGGGACTTTGAAATATTTCAGGCAGGCATCAGACTTAGAAAAAATTCTGGCCAGCATGGGACTTTGAAAATTTTCGGCCCGGCGTCAGACTTAGAAAAAATTCTGGCCAGCATGGGACTTTGAAAATTTCCAGCCAGGCATCAGACTTAGAAAAAATTCTGGCCTGCTTGGGACTTGGAAATATTTCAGGCAGGTGTCAGACTTAGAAAAAATTCTGGCCTTCTTGGGACTTTGAAAATTTTTGGCCAAGCGTCAGACTTAGAAAAAATTCTGGCCTTCTTGGGACTTTGAAATATTTCAGGCAGGCGTCAGACTTAGAAAAAATTCTGGCCAGCATGGGACTTTGAAAATTTTCAGCCAGGCATCAGACTTAGAAAAAATTCTGGCCAGCATGGGACTTTGAAAATTTTCGGCCAGGCGTCAGACTTAGAAAAAATTCTGGCCAGCATGGGACTTTGAAAATTTTCGGCCAGGCGTCAGACTTAGAAAAAATTCTGGCCAGCATGGGACTTTGAAAAAATTCTGGCCAGCATGGGACTTTGAAAAAATTCTGGCCAGCATGGGACTTTGAAAATTTTCGGCCAGGCGTCAGACTTAGAAAAAATTCTGGCCAGCATGGGACTTTGAAAAAATTCTGGACAGCATGGGACTTTGAAAATTTTCGGCCAGGCGTCAGACTTAGAAAAAATTCTGGCCAGCATGGGAATTTGAAAAAATTCTGGCCTGCATGGGACTTTGAAATATTTCAGGCAGGCATCAGACTTAGAAAAAATTCTGGCCAGCATGGGACTTTGAAAATTTTCAGCCAGGCATCAGACTTAGAAAAAATTCTGGCCTGCATGGGACTTTGAAATATTTCAGGCAGGCATCAGACTTAGAAAAAATTCTGGCCAGCATGGGACTTTGAAAATTTTTGGCCAAGCGTCAGACTTAGAAAAAATTCTGGCCAGCATGGGACTTTGAAAATTTTTGGCCAAGCGTCAGACTTAGAAAAAATTCTGGCCAGCATGGGACTTTGAAAAAGTTCTGGCCAGCATGGGACTTTGAAAATTTTCGGCCAGGCGTCAGACTTAGAAAAAATTCTGGCCTGCATGGGACTTTGAAATATTTCAGGCAGGTGTCAGACTTAGAAAAAATTCTGGCCAGCATGGGACTTTGAAAAAATTCTGGCCAGCATGGGACTTTGAAATATTTCAGGCAGGCATCAGACTTAGAAAAAATTCTGGCCAGCATGGGACTTTGTAAATTTTCGGCCCGGCGTCAGACTTAGAAATAATTCTGGCCTGCTTGGGACTTAGAAAATTTTCGGCCAGGCGTCAGATTTAGAAAAAATTCTGGCCAGCATGGGACTTTGAAAATTTTCGGCCAGGCGTCAGACTTAGAAAAAAATCTGGCCAGCATGGGACTTTGAAAATTTTCGGCCAGGCGTCAGACTTAGAAAAAATTCTGGCCAGCATGGGACTTTGAAAAAATTCTGGCCAGCATGGGACTTTGAAAAAATTCTGGCCAGCATGGGACTTTGAAAATTTTCGGCCAGGCGTCAGACTTAGAAAAAATTCTGGCCAGCATGGGACTTTGAAAAAATTCTGGACAGCATGGGACTTTGAAAATTTTCGGCCAGGCGTCAGACTTAGAAAAAATTCTGGCCAGCATGGGAATTTGAAAAAATTCTGGCCTGCATGGGACTTTGAAATATTTCAGGCAGGCATCAGACTTAGAAAAAATTCTGGCCAGCATGGGACTTTGAAAATTTTCGGCCAGGCGTCAGACTTAGAAAAAATTCTGGCCAGCATGGGACTTTGAAAATTTTCGGCCAGGCGTCAGACTTAGAAAAAATTCTGGCCAGCATGGGACTTTGAAAAAATTCTGGCCAGCATGGGACTTTGAAAAAATTCTGGCCAGCATGGGACTTTGAAAATTTTCGGCCAGGCGTCAGACTTAGAAAAAATTCTGGCCAGCATGGGACTTTGAAAAAATTCTGGACAGCATGGGACTTTGAAAATTTTCGGCCAGGCGTCAGACTTAGAAAAAATTCTGGCCAGCATGGGAATTTGAAAAAATTCTGGCCTGCATGGGACTTTGAAATATTTCAGGCAGGCATCAGACTTAGAAAAAATTCTGGCCAGCATGGGACTTTGAAAATTTTCAGCCAGGCATCAGACTTAGAAAAAATTCTGGCCTGCATGGGACTTTGAAATATTTCAGGCAGGCATCAGACTTAGAAAAAATTCTGGCCAGCATGGGACTTTGAAAATTTTTGGCCAAGCGTCAGACTTAGAAAAAATTCTGGCCAGCATGGGACTTTGAAAATTTTTGGCCAAGCGTCAGACTTAGAAAAAATTCTGGCCAGCATGGGACTTTGAAAAAGTTCTGGCCAGCATGGGACTTTGAAAATTTTCGGCCAGGCGTCAGACTTAGAAAAAATTCTGGCCTGCATGGGACTTTGAAATATTTCAGGCAGGTGTCAGACTTAGAAAAAATTCTGGCCAGCATGGGACTTTGAAAAAATTCTGGCCAGCATGGGACTTTGAAATATTTCAGGCAGGCATCAGACTTAGAAAAAATTCTGGCCAGCATGGGACTTTGTAAATTTTCGGCCCGGCGTCAGACTTAGAAATAATTCTGGCCTGCTTGGGACTTAGAAAATTTTCGGCCAGGCGTCAGATTTAGAAAAAATTCTGGCCAGCATGGGACTTTGAAAATTTTCGGCCAGGCGTCAGACTTAGAAAAAATTCTGGCCAGCATGGGACTTTGAAAATTTTCGGCCAGGCGTCAGACTTAGAAAAAATTCTGGCCAGCATGGGACTTTGAAAAAATTCTGGCCAGCATGGGACTTTGAAAAAATTCTGGCCAGCATGGGACTTTGAAAATTTTCGGCCAGGCGTCAGACTTAGAAAAAATTCTGGCCAGCATGGGACTTTGAAAAAATTCTGGACAGCATGGGACTTTGAAAATTTTCGGCCAGGCGTCAGACTTAGAAAAAATTCTGGCCAGCATGGGAATTTGAAAAAATTCTGGCCTGCATGGGACTTTGAAATATTTCAGGCAGGCATCAGACTTAGAAAAAATTCTGGCCAGCATGGGACTTTGAAAATTTTCAGCCAGGCATCAGACTTAGAAAAAATTCTGGCCTGCATGGGACTTTGAAATATTTCAGGCAGGCATCAGACTTAGAAAAAATTCTGGCCAGCATGGGACTTTGAAAATTTTTGGCCAAGCGTCAGACTTAGAAAAAATTCTGGCCAGCATGGGACTTTGAAAATTTTTGGCCAAGCGTCAGACTTAGAAAAAATTCTGGCCAGCATGGGACTTTGAAAAAATTCTGTACAGCATGGGACTTTGAAAATTTTCGGACAGGCGTTGGACTTTGAAAATTTTCGGGCCTGGTGACCCAGGCTATTGAAATGAATGGTGTGGGACTTTGAAATATTTCGGGCAGGCGTCAGACTTTGAAAAAATCTGACAACCAGGCCAGAGAGCAGGCCGTCTGCCCAAGAAGGCCGCCCCAACCCTCCTCTTTGTCGGACATAAGTCTGGTGAGCCTCCCTTGTTCGGCCCTGGAGGTGCCTCGTCTGAAATTGCTCCCTTCTGAAATCGTGACAACTCCATTTTGCGGTTTGGGTGGAAAGGCCCCCAGATAGGGAACCGGGTGCCCTATCTGCAGCGCCTCCCGATGGTGGCCGGCGGTACTGCAACCCTTTTAACCCAGGCTATTGAAAAGATTGGTGTGGAACTTTGAAAATTTTCGGAGAGGCGTCAGACTTAGAAAAAATTCTGGCCAGCATGGGACTTTGAAAAAATTCTGTACAGCATGGGACTTTGAAAATTTTCGGACAGGCGTTGGACTTTGAAAATTTTCGGGCCTGGTGACCCAGGCTATTGAAATGAATGGTGTGGGACTTTGAAATATTTCGGGCAGGCGTCAGACTTTGAAAAAATCTGACAACCAGGCCAGAGAGCAGGCCGTCTGCCCAAGAAGGCCGCCCCAACCCTCCTCTTTGTCGGACATAAGTCTGGTGAGCCTCCCTTGTTCGGCCCTGGAGGTGCCTCGTCTGAAATTGCTCCCTTCTGAAATCGTGACAACTCCATTTTGCGGTTTGGGTGGAAAGGCCCCCAGATAGGGAACCGGGTGCCCTATCTGCAGCGCCTCCCGATGGTGGCCGGCGGTACTGCAACCCTTTTAACCCAGGCTATTGAAAAGATTGGTGTGGAACTTTGAAAATTTTCGGAGAGGCGTCAGACTTAGAAAAAATTCTGGCCAGCATGGGACTTTGTAAATTTTCAGCCAGGCATCACACTTAGAAAAAATTCTGGCCAGCATGGGACTTTGAAAATTTTCGGCCAGGCGTCAGACTTAGAAAAAATTCTGGCCTGCATGGGACTTTGTAAATTTTCGGCCCGGCGTCAGACTTAGAAAAAATTCTGGCCTGCATGGGACTTTGAAATATTTCAGGCAGGCATCAGACTTAGAAAAAATTCTGGCCAGCATGGGACTTTGAAATATTTCAGGCAGGTGTCAGACTTAGAAAAAATTCTGGCCAGCATGGGACTTTGAAAATTTTCGGCCAGGCGTCAGACTTAGAAAAAATTCTGGCCAGCATGGGACTTTGAAATATTTCAGGCAGGCATCAGACTTAGAAAAAATTCTGGCCAGCATGGGACTCTGAAATTTTTCAGCCAGGCATCAGACTTAGAAAAAATTCTGGCCAGCATGGGACTTTGAAAAAGTTCTGGCCAGCATGGGACTTTGAAAATTTTCGGCCAGGCGTCAGACTTAGAAAAAATTCTGGCCTGCATGGGACTTTGAAATATTTCAGGCAGGTGTCAGACTTAGAAAAAATTCTGGCCAGCATGGGACTTTGAAAAAATTCTGGCCAGCATGGGACTTTGAAAATTTTCAGCCGGGCATCAGACTTAGAAAAAAATCTGGCCAGCATGGGACTTTGAAAATTTTCGGCCAGGCGTCAGACTTAGAAAAAATTCTGGCCAGCATGGGACTTTGAAATATTTCAGGCAGGCATCAGACTTAGAAAAAATTCTGGCCAGCATGGGACTTTGTAAATTTTCGGCCCGGCGTCAGACTTAGAAATAATTCTGGCCAGCATGGGACTTTGAAAATTTTCGGCCAGGCGTCAGACTTAGAAAAAATTCTGGCCAGCATGGGAATTTGAAAAAATTCTGGCCTGCATGGGACTTTGAAATATTTCAGGCAGGCATCAGACTTAGAAAAAATTCTGGCCAGCATGGGACTTTGAAAATTTTCAGCCAGGCATCAGACTTAGAAAAAATTCTGGCCTGCATGGGACTTTGAAATATTTCAGGCAGGCATCAGACTTAGAAAAAATTCTGGCCAGCATGGGACTTTGAAAATTTTTGGCCAAGCGTCAGACTTAGAAAAAATTCTGGCCAGCATGGGACTTTGAAAATTTTTGGCCAAGCGTCAGACTTAGAAAAAATTCTGGCCAGCATGGGACTTTGAAAAAATTCTGTACAGCATGGGACTTTGAAAATTTTCGGACAGGCGTTGGACTTTGAAAATTTTCGGGCCTGGTGACCCAGGCTATTGAAATGAATGGTGTGGGACTTTGAAATATTTCGGGCAGGCGTCAGACTTTGAAAAAATCTGACAACCAGGCCAGAGAGCAGGCCGTCTGCCCAAGAAGGCCGCCCCAACCCTCCTCTTTGTCGGACATAAGTCTGGTGAGCCTCCCTTGTTCGGCCCTGGAGGTGCCTCGTCTGAAATTGCTCCCTTCTGAAATCGTGACAACTCCATTTTGCGGTTTGGGTGGAAAGGCCCCCAGATAGGGAACCGGGTGCCCTATCTGCAGCGCCTCCCGATGGTGGCCGGCGGTACTGCAACCCTTTTAACCCAGGCTATTGAAAAGATTGGTGTGGAACTTTGAAAATTTTCGGAGAGGCGTCAGACTTAGAAAAAATTCTGGCCAGCATGGGACTTTGAAAAAATTCTGGCCAGCATGGGACTTTGAAAAAATTCTGGCCAGCATGGGACTTTGAAAATTTTCGGCCAGGCGTCAGACTTAGAAAAAATTCTGGCCAGCATGGGACTTTGAAAAAATTCTGGACAGCATGGGACTTTGAAAATTTTCGGCCAGGCGTCAGACTTAGAAAAAATTCTGGCCAGCATGGGAATTTGAAAAAATTCTGGCCTGCATGGGACTTTGAAATATTTCAGGCAGGCATCAGACTTAGAAAAAATTCTGGCCAGCATGGGACTTTGAAAATTTTCAGCCAGGCATCAGACTTAGAAAAAATTCTGGCCTGCATGGGACTTTGAAATATTTCAGGCAGGCATCAGACTTAGAAAAAATTCTGGCCAGCATGGGACTTTGAAAATTTTTGGCCAAGCGTCAGACTTAGAAAAAATTCTGGCCAGCATGGGACTTTGAAAATTTTTGGCCAAGCGTCAGACTTAGAAAAAATTCTGGCCAGCATGGGACTTTGAAAATTTTCGGACAGGCGTTGGACTTTGAAAATTTTCGGGCCTGGTGACCCAGGCTATTGAAATGAATGGTGTGGGACTTTGAAATATTTCGGGCAGGCGTCAGACTTTGAAAAAATCTGACAACCAGGCCAGAGAGCAGGCCGTCTGCCCAAGAAGGCCGCCCCAACCCTCCTCTTTGTCGGACATAAGTCTGGTGAGCCTCCCTTGTTCGGCCCTGGAGGTGCCTCGTCTGAAATTGCTCCCTTCTGAAATCGTGACAACTCCATTTTGCGGTTTGGGTGGAAAGGCCCCCAGATAGGGAACCGGGTGCCCTATCTGCAGCGCCTCCCGATGGTGGCCGGCGGTACTGCAACCCTTTTAACCCAGGCTATTGAAAAGATTGGTGTGGAACTTTGAAAATTTTCGGAGAGGCGTCAGACTTAGAAAAAATTCTGGCCAGCATGGGACTTTGTAAATTTTCAGCCAGGCATCACACTTAGAAAAAATTCTGGCCAGCATGGGACTTTGAAAATTTTCGGCCAGGCGTCAGACTTAGAAAAAATTCTGGCCTGCATGGGACTTTGAAATATTTCAGGCAGGCATCAGACTTAGAAAAAATTCTGGCCAGCATGGGACTTTGAAAATTTTCAGCCAGGCATCAGACTTAGAAAAAATTCTGGCCTGCATGGGACTTTGAAATATTTCAGGCAGGCATCAGACTTAGAAAAAATTCTGGCCAGCATGGGACTTTGAAAATTTTTGGCCAAGCGTCAGACTTAGAAAAAATTCTGGCCAGCATGGGACTTTGAAAATTTTTGGCCAAGCGTCAGACTTAGAAAAAATTCTGGCCAGCATGGGACTTTGAAAAAATTCTGTACAGCATGGGACTTTGAAAATTTTCGGACAGGCGTTGGACTTTGAAAATTTTCGGGCCTGGTGACCCAGGCTATTGAAATGAATGGTGTGGGACTTTGAAATATTTCGGGCAGGCGTCAGACTTTGAAAAAATCTGACAACCAGGCCAGAGAGCAGGCCGTCTGCCCAAGAAGGCCGCCCCAACCCTCCTCTTTGTCGGACATAAGTCTGGTGAGCCTCCCTTGTTCGGCCCTGGAGGTGCCTCGTCTGAAATTGCTCCCTTCTGAAATCGTGACAACTCCATTTTGCGGTTTGGGTGGAAAGGCCCCCAGATAGGGAACCGGGTGCCCTATCTGCAGCGCCTCCCGATGGTGGCCGGCGGTACTGCAACCCTTTTAACCCAGGCTATTGAAAAGATTGGTGTGGAACTTTGAAAATTTTCGGAGAGGCGTCAGACTTAGAAAAAATTCTGGCCAGCATGGGACTTTGAAAAAATTCTGTACAGCATGGGACTTTGAAAATTTTCGGACAGGCGTTGGACTTTGAAAATTTTCGGGCCTGGTGACCCAGGCTATTGAAATGAATGGTGTGGGACTTTGAAATATTTCGGGCAGGCGTCAGACTTTGAAAAAATCTGACAACCAGGCCAGAGAGCAGGCCGTCTGCCCAAGAAGGCCGCCCCAACCCTCCTCTTTGTCGGACATAAGTCTGGTGAGCCTCCCTTGTTCGGCCCTGGAGGTGCCTCGTCTGAAATTGCTCCCTTCTGAAATCGTGACAACTCCATTTTGCGGTTTGGGTGGAAAGGCCCCCAGATAGGGAACCGGGTGCCCTATCTGCAGCGCCTCCCGATGGTGGCCGGCGGTACTGCAACCCTTTTAACCCAGGCTATTGAAAAGATTGGTGTGGAACTTTGAAAATTTTCGGAGAGGCGTCAGACTTAGAAAAAATTCTGGCCAGCATGGGACTTTGTAAATTTTCAGCCAGGCATCACACTTAGAAAAAATTCTGGCCAGCATGGGACTTTGAAAATTTTCGGCCAGGCGTCAGACTTAGAAAAAATTCTGGCCTGCATGGGACTTTGTAAATTTTCGGCCCGGCGTCAGACTTAGAAAAAATTCTGGCCTGCATGGGACTTTGAAATATTTCAGGCAGGCATCAGACTTAGAAAAAATTCTGGCCAGCATGGGACTTTGAAATATTTCAGGCAGGTGTCAGACTTAGAAAAAATTCTGGCCAGCATGGGACTTTGAAAATTTTCGGCCAGGCGTCAGACTTAGAAAAAATTCTGGCCAGCATGGGACTTTGAAATATTTCAGGCAGGCATCAGACTTAGAAAAAATTCTGGCCAGCATGGGACTCTGAAATTTTTCAGCCAGGCATCAGACTTAGAAAAAATTCTGGCCAGCATGGGACTTTGAAAAAGTTCTGGCCAGCATGGGACTTTGAAAATTTTCGGCCAGGCGTCAGACTTAGAAAAAATTCTGGCCTGCATGGGACTTTGAAATATTTCAGGCAGGTGTCAGACTTAGAAAAAATTCTGGCCAGCATGGGACTTTGAAAAAATTCTGGCCAGCATGGGACTTTGAAAATTTTCAGCCGGGCATCAGACTTAGAAAAAAATCTGGCCAGCATGGGACTTTGAAAATTTTCGGCCAGGCGTCAGACTTAGAAAAAATTCTGGCCAGCATGGGACTTTGAAATATTTCAGGCAGGCATCAGACTTAGAAAAAATTCTGGCCAGCATGGGACTTTGTAAATTTTCGGCCCGGCGTCAGACTTAGAAATAATTCTGGCCAGCATGGGACTTTGAAAAAATTCTGGCCAGCATGGGACTTTGAAAAAATTCTGGACAGCATGGGACTTAGAAAAAATTCTGGCCAGCATGGGACTCTGAAAATTTTCAGCCAGGCATCAGACTTAGAAAAAATTCTGGCCTGCTTGAGACTTTGAAATATTTCAGGCAGGCGTCAGACTTAGAAAAAATTCTGGCCAGCATGGGACTTTGAAAAAATTCTGTACAGCATGGGACTTTGAAAAAGTTCTGGCCAGCATGGGACTTTGAAAATTTTCGGCCAGGCGTCAGACTTAGAAAAAATTCTGGCCAGCATGGGACTTTGAAATATTTCAGGCAGGCGTCAGACTTAGAAAAAATTCTGGCCAGCATGGGACTTTGAAAATTTCCAGCCAGGCATCAGACTTAGAAAAAATTCTGGCCTGCTTGGGACTTGGAAATATTTCAGGCAGGTGTCAGACTTAGAAAAAATTCTGGCCTTCTTGGGACTTTGAAAATTTTTGGCCAAGCGTCAGACTTAGAAAAAACTCTGGCCTTCTTGGGACTTTGAAATATTTCAGGCAGGCGTCAGACTTAGAAAAAATTCTGGCCAGCATGGGACTTTGAAAATTTTCAGCCAGGCATCAGACTTAGAAAAAATTCTGGCCAGCATGGGACTTTGAAAATTTTCGGCCAGGCGTCAGACTTAGAAAAAATTCTGGCCAGCATGGGACTTTGAAAATTTTCGGCCAGGCGTCAGACTTAGAAAAAATTCTGGCCAGCATGGGACTTTGAAAAAATTCTGGCCAGCATGGGACTTTGAAAAAATTCTGGCCAGCATGGGACTTTGAAAATTTTCGGCCAGGCGTCAGACTTAGAAAAAATTCTGGCCAGCATGGGACTTTGAAAAAATTCTGGACAGCATGGGACTTTGAAAATTTTCGGCCAGGCGTCAGACTTAGAAAAAATTCTGGCCAGCATGGGAATTTGAAAAAATTCTGGCCTGCATGGGACTTTGAAATATTTCAGGCAGGCATCAGACTTAGAAAAAATTCTGGCCAGCATGGGACTTTGAAAATTTTCAGCCAGGCATCAGACTTAGAAAAAATTCTGGCCTGCATGGGACTTTGAAATATTTCAGGCAGGCATCAGACTTAGAAAAAATTCTGGCCAGCATGGGACTTTGAAAATTTTTGGCCAAGCGTCAGACTTAGAAAAAATTCTGGCCAGCATGGGACTTTGAAAATTTTTGGCCAAGCGTCAGACTTAGAAAAAATTCTGTACAGCATGGGACTTTGAAAATTTTCGGACAGGCGTTGGACTTTGAAAATTTTCGGGCCTGGTGACCCAGGCTATTGAAATGAATGGTGTGGGACTTTGAAATATTTCGGGCAGGCGTCAGACTTTGAAAAAATCTGACAACCAGGCCAGAGAGCAGGCCGTCTGCCCAAGAAGGCCGCCCCAACCCTCCTCTTTGTCGGACATAAGTCTGGTGAGCCTCCCTTGTTCGGCCCTGGAGGTGCCTCGTCTGAAATTGCTCCCTTCTGAAATCGTGACAACTCCATTTTGCGGTTTGGGTGGAAAGGCCCCCAGATAGGGAACCGGGTGCCCTATCTGCAGCGCCTCCCGATGGTGGCCGGCGGTACTGCAACCCTTTTAACCCAGGCTATTGAAAAGATTGGTGTGGAACTTTGAAAATTTTCGGAGAGGCGTCAGACTTAGAAAAAATTCTGGCCAGCATGGGACTTTGTAAATTTTCAGCCAGGCATCACACTTAGAAAAAATTCTGGCCAGCATGGGACTTTGAAAATTTTCGGCCAGGCGTCAGACTTAGAAAAAATTCTGGCCTGCATGGGACTTTGTAAATTTTCGGCCCGGCGTCAGACTTAGAAAAAATTCTGGCCTGCATGGGACTTTGAAATATTTCAGGCAGGCATCAGACTTAGAAAAAATTCTGGCCAGCATGGGACTTTGAAATATTTCAGGCAGGTGTCAGACTTAGAAAAAATTCTGGCCAGCATGGGACTTTGAAAATTTTCGGCCAGGCGTCAGACTTAGAAAAAATTCTGGCCAGCATGGGACTTTGAAATATTTCAGGCAGGCATCAGACTTAGAAAAAATTCTGGCCAGCATGGGACTCTGAAATTTTTCAGCCAGGCATCAGACTTAGAAAAAATTCTGGCCAGCATGGGACTTTGAAAAAGTTCTGGCCAGCATGGGACTTTGAAAATTTTCGGCCAGGCGTCAGACTTAGAAAAAATTCTGGCCTGCATGGGACTTTGAAATATTTCAGGCAGGTGTCAGACTTAGAAAAAATTCTGGCCAGCATGGGACTTTGAAAAAATTCTGGCCAGCATGGGACTTTGAAAATTTTCAGCCGGGCATCAGACTTAGAAAAAAATCTGGCCAGCATGGGACTTTGAAAATTTTCGGCCAGGCGTCAGACTTAGAAAAAATTCTGGCCAGCATGGGACTTTGAAATATTTCAGGCAGGCATCAGACTTAGAAAAAATTCTGGCCAGCATGGGACTTTGTAAATTTTCGGCCCGGCGTCAGACTTAGAAATAATTCTGGCCAGCATGGGACTTTGAAAAAATTCTGGCCAGCATGGGACTTTGAAAAAATTCTGGACAGCATGGGACTTAGAAAAAATTCTGGCCAGCATGGGACTCTGAAAATTTTCAGCCAGGCATCAGACTTAGAAAAAATTCTGGCCTGCTTGAGACTTTGAAATATTTCAGGCAGGCGTCAGACTTAGAAAAAATTCTGGCCAGCATGGGACTTTGAAAAAATTCTGTACAGCATGGGACTTTGAAAAAGTTCTGGCCAGCATGGGACTTTGAAAATTTTCGGCCAGGCGTCAGACTTAGAAAAAATTCTGGCCAGCATGGGACTTTGAAATATTTCAGGCAGGCGTCAGACTTAGAAAAAATTCTGGCCAGCATGGGACTTTGAAAATTTCCAGCCAGGCATCAGACTTAGAAAAAATTCTGGCCTGCTTGGGACTTGGAAATATTTCAGGCAGGTGTCAGACTTAGAAAAAATTCTGGCCTTCTTGGGACTTTGAAAATTTTTGGCCAAGCGTCAGACTTAGAAAAAACTCTGGCCTTCTTGGGACTTTGAAATATTTCAGGCAGGCGTCAGACTTAGAAAAAATTCTGGCCAGCATGGGACTTTGAAAATTTTCAGCCAGGCATCAGACTTAGAAAAAATTCTGGCCAGCATGGGACTTTGAAAATTTTCGGCCAGGCGTCAGACTTAGAAAAAATTCTGGCCAGCATGGGACTTTGAAAATTTTCGGCCAGGCGTCAGACTTAGAAAAAATTCTGGCCAGCATGGGACTTTGAAAAAATTCTGGCCAGCATGGGACTTTGAAAAAATTCTGGCCAGCATGGGACTTTGAAAATTTTCGGCCAGGCGTCAGACTTAGAAAAAATTCTGGCCAGCATGGGACTTTGAAAAAATTCTGGACAGCATGGGACTTTGAAAATTTTCGGCCAGGCGTCAGACTTAGAAAAAATTCTGGCCAGCATGGGAATTTGAAAAAATTCTGGCCTGCATGGGACTTTGAAATATTTCAGGCAGGCATCAGACTTAGAAAAAATTCTGGCCAGCATGGGACTTTGAAAATTTTCAGCCAGGCATCAGACTTAGAAAAAATTCTGGCCTGCATGGGACTTTGAAATATTTCAGGCAGGCATCAGACTTAGAAAAAATTCTGGCCAGCATGGGACTTTGAAAATTTTTGGCCAAGCGTCAGACTTAGAAAAAATTCTGGCCAGCATGGGACTTTGAAAATTTTTGGCCAAGCGTCAGACTTAGAAAAAATTCTGTACAGCATGGGACTTTGAAAATTTTCGGACAGGCGTTGGACTTTGAAAATTTTCGGGCCTGGTGACCCAGGCTATTGAAATGAATGGTGTGGGACTTTGAAATATTTCGGGCAGGCGTCAGACTTTGAAAAAATCTGACAACCAGGCCAGAGAGCAGGCCGTCTGCCCAAGAAGGCCGCCCCAACCCTCCTCTTTGTCGGACATAAGTCTGGTGAGCCTCCCTTGTTCGGCCCTGGAGGTGCCTCGTCTGAAATTGCTCCCTTCTGAAATCGTGACAACTCCATTTTGCGGTTTGGGTGGAAAGGCCCCCAGATAGGGAACCGGGTGCCCTATCTGCAGCGCCTCCCGATGGTGGCCGGCGGTACTGCAACCCTTTTAACCCAGGCTATTGAAAAGATTGGTGTGGAACTTTGAAAATTTTCGGAGAGGCGTCAGACTTAGAAAAAATTCTGGCCAGCATGGGACTTTGTAAATTTTCAGCCAGGCATCACACTTAGAAAAAATTCTGGCCAGCATGGGACTTTGAAAATTTTCGGCCAGGCGTCAGACTTAGAAAAAATTCTGGCCTGCATGGGACTTTGTAAATTTTCGGCCCGGCGTCAGACTTAGAAAAAATTCTGGCCTGCATGGGACTTTGAAATATTTCAGGCAGGCATCAGACTTAGAAAAAATTCTGGCCAGCATGGGACTTTGAAATATTTCAGGCAGGTGTCAGACTTAGAAAAAATTCTGGCCAGCATGGGACTTTGAAAATTTTCGGCCAGGCGTCAGACTTAGAAAAAATTCTGGCCAGCATGGGACTTTGAAATATTTCAGGCAGGCATCAGACTTAGAAAAAATTCTGGCCAGCATGGGACTCTGAAATTTTTCAGCCAGGCATCAGACTTAGAAAAAATTCTGGCCAGCATGGGACTTTGAAAAAGTTCTGGCCAGCATGGGACTTTGAAAATTTTCGGCCAGGCGTCAGACTTAGAAAAAATTCTGGCCTGCATGGGACTTTGAAATATTTCAGGCAGGTGTCAGACTTAGAAAAAATTCTGGCCAGCATGGGACTTTGAAAAAATTCTGGCCAGCATGGGACTTTGAAAATTTTCAGCCGGGCATCAGACTTAGAAAAAAATCTGGCCAGCATGGGACTTTGAAAATTTTCGGCCAGGCGTCAGACTTAGAAAAAATTCTGGCCAGCATGGGACTTTGAAATATTTCAGGCAGGCATCAGACTTAGAAAAAATTCTGGCCAGCATGGGACTTTGTAAATTTTCGGCCCGGCGTCAGACTTAGAAATAATTCTGGCCAGCATGGGACTTTGAAAAAATTCTGGCCAGCATGGGACTTTGAAAAAATTCTGGACAGCATGGGACTTAGAAAAAATTCTGGCCAGCATGGGACTCTGAAAATTTTCAGCCAGGCATCAGACTTAGAAAAAATTCTGGCCTGCTTGAGACTTTGAAATATTTCAGGCAGGCGTCAGACTTAGAAAAAATTCTGGCCAGCATGGGACTTTGAAAAAATTCTGTACAGCATGGGACTTTGAAAAAGTTCTGGCCAGCATGGGACTTTGAAAATTTTCGGCCAGGCGTCAGACTTAGAAAAAATTCTGGCCAGCATGGGACTTTGAAATATTTCAGGCAGGCGTCAGACTTAGAAAAAATTCTGGCCAGCATGGGACTTTGAAAATTTCCAGCCAGGCATCAGACTTAGAAAAAATTCTGGCCTGCTTGGGACTTGGAAATATTTCAGGCAGGTGTCAGACTTAGAAAAAATTCTGGCCTTCTTGGGACTTTGAAAATTTTTGGCCAAGCGTCAGACTTAGAAAAAACTCTGGCCTTCTTGGGACTTTGAAATATTTCAGGCAGGCGTCAGACTTAGAAAAAATTCTGGCCAGCATGGGACTTTGAAAATTTTCAGCCAGGCATCAGACTTAGAAAAAATTCTGGCCAGCATGGGACTTTGAAAATTTTCGGCCAGGCGTCAGACTTAGAAAAAATTCTGGCCAGCATGGGACTTTGAAAATTTTCGGCCAGGCGTCAGACTTAGAAAAAATTCTGGCCAGCATGGGACTTTGAAAAAATTCTGGCCAGCATGGGACTTTGAAAAAATTCTGGCCAGCATGGGACTTTGAAAATTTTCGGCCAGGCGTCAGACTTAGAAAAAATTCTGGCCAGCATGGGACTTTGAAAAAATTCTGGACAGCATGGGACTTTGAAAATTTTCGGCCAGGCGTCAGACTTAGAAAAAATTCTGGCCAGCATGGGAATTTGAAAAAATTCTGGCCTGCATGGGACTTTGAAATATTTCAGGCAGGCATCAGACTTAGAAAAAATTCTGGCCAGCATGGGACTTTGAAAATTTTCAGCCAGGCATCAGACTTAGAAAAAATTCTGGCCTGCATGGGACTTTGAAATATTTCAGGCAGGCATCAGACTTAGAAAAAATTCTGGCCAGCATGGGACTTTGAAAATTTTTGGCCAAGCGTCAGACTTAGAAAAAATTCTGGCCAGCATGGGACTTTGAAAATTTTTGGCCAAGCGTCAGACTTAGAAAAAATTCTGGCCAGCATGGGACTTTGAAAATTTTCGGACAGGCGTTGGACTTTGAAAATTTTCGGGCCTGGTGACCCAGGCTATTGAAATGAATGGTGTGGGACTTTGAAATATTTCGGGCAGGCGTCAGACTTTGAAAAAATCTGACAACCAGGCCAGAGAGCAGGCCGTCTGCCCAAGAAGGCCGCCCCAACCCTCCTCTTTGTCGGACATAAGTCTGGTGAGCCTCCCTTGTTCGGCCCTGGAGGTGCCTCGTCTGAAATTGCTCCCTTCTGAAATCGTGACAACTCCATTTTGCGGTTTGGGTGGAAAGGCCCCCAGATAGGGAACCGGGTGCCCTATCTGCAGCGCCTCCCGATGGTGGCCGGCGGTACTGCAACCCTTTTAACCCAGGCTATTGAAAAGATTGGTGTGGAACTTTGAAAATTTTCGGAGAGGCGTCAGACTTAGAAAAAATTCTGGCCAGCATGGGACTTTGAAAAAATTCTGGCCAGCATGGGACTTTGAAAAAATTCTGGCCAGCATGGGACTTTGAAAATTTTCGGCCAGGCGTCAGACTTAGAAAAAATTCTGGCCAGCATGGGACTTTGAAAAAATTCTGGACAGCATGGGACTTTGAAAATTTTCGGCCAGGCGTCAGACTTAGAAAAAATTCTGGCCAGCATGGGAATTTGAAAAAATTCTGGCCTGCATGGGACTTTGAAATATTTCAGGCAGGCATCAGACTTAGAAAAAATTCTGGCCAGCATGGGACTTTGAAAATTTTCAGCCAGGCATCAGACTTAGAAAAAATTCTGGCCTGCATGGGACTTTGAAATATTTCAGGCAGGCATCAGACTTAGAAAAAATTCTGGCCAGCATGGGACTTTGAAAATTTTTGGCCAAGCGTCAGACTTAGAAAAAATTCTGGCCAGCATGGGACTTTGAAAATTTTTGGCCAAGCGTCAGACTTAGAAAAAATTCTGGCCAGCATGGGACTTTGAAAATTTTCGGACAGGCGTTGGACTTTGAAAATTTTCGGGCCTGGTGACCCAGGCTATTGAAATGAATGGTGTGGGACTTTGAAATATTTCGGGCAGGCGTCAGACTTTGAAAAAATCTGACAACCAGGCCAGAGAGCAGGCCGTCTGCCCAAGAAGGCCGCCCCAACCCTCCTCTTTGTCGGACATAAGTCTGGTGAGCCTCCCTTGTTCGGCCCTGGAGGTGCCTCGTCTGAAATTGCTCCCTTCTGAAATCGTGACAACTCCATTTTGCGGTTTGGGTGGAAAGGCCCCCAGATAGGGAACCGGGTGCCCTATCTGCAGCGCCTCCCGATGGTGGCCGGCGGTACTGCAACCCTTTTAACCCAGGCTATTGAAAAGATTGGTGTGGAACTTTGAAAATTTTCGGAGAGGCGTCAGACTTAGAAAAAATTCTGGCCAGCATGGGACTTTGTAAATTTTCAGCCAGGCATCACACTTAGAAAAAATTCTGGCCAGCATGGGACTTTGAAAATTTTCGGCCAGGCGTCAGACTTAGAAAAAATTCTGGCCTGCATGGGACTTTGAAATATTTCAGGCAGGCATCAGACTTAGAAAAAATTCTGGCCAGCATGGGACTTTGAAAATTTTCAGCCAGGCATCAGACTTAGAAAAAATTCTGGCCTGCATGGGACTTTGAAATATTTCAGGCAGGCATCAGACTTAGAAAAAATTCTGGCCAGCATGGGACTTTGAAAATTTTTGGCCAAGCGTCAGACTTAGAAAAAATTCTGGCCAGCATGGGACTTTGAAAATTTTTGGCCAAGCGTCAGACTTAGAAAAAATTCTGGCCAGCATGGGACTTTGAAAAAATTCTGTACAGCATGGGACTTTGAAAATTTTCGGACAGGCGTTGGACTTTGAAAATTTTCGGGCCTGGTGACCCAGGCTATTGAAATGAATGGTGTGGGACTTTGAAATATTTCGGGCAGGCGTCAGACTTTGAAAAAATCTGACAACCAGGCCAGAGAGCAGGCCGTCTGCCCAAGAAGGCCGCCCCAACCCTCCTCTTTGTCGGACATAAGTCTGGTGAGCCTCCCTTGTTCGGCCCTGGAGGTGCCTCGTCTGAAATTGCTCCCTTCTGAAATCGTGACAACTCCATTTTGCGGTTTGGGTGGAAAGGCCCCCAGATAGGGAACCGGGTGCCCTATCTGCAGCGCCTCCCGATGGTGGCCGGCGGTACTGCAACCCTTTTAACCCAGGCTATTGAAAAGATTGGTGTGGAACTTTGAAAATTTTCGGAGAGGCGTCAGACTTAGAAAAAATTCTGGCCAGCATGGGACTTTGAAAAAATTCTGTACAGCATGGGACTTTGAAAATTTTCGGCCAGGCGTCAGACTTAGAAAAAATTCTGGCCAGCATGGGACTTTGAAAAAATTCTGGCCAGCATGGGACTTTGAAAAAATTCTGGCCAGCATGGGACTTTGAAAATTTTCGGCCAGGCGTCAGACTTAGAAAAAATTCTGGCCAGCATGGGACTTTGAAAAAATTCTGGACAGCATGGGACTTTGAAAATTTTCGGCCAGGCGTCAGACTTAGAAAAAATTCTGGCCAGCATGGGAATTTGAAAAAATTCTGGCCTGCATGGGACTTTGAAATATTTCAGGCAGGCATCAGACTTAGAAAAAATTCTGGCCAGCATGGGACTTTGAAAATTTTCAGCCAGGCATCAGACTTAGAAAAAATTCTGGCCTGCATGGGACTTTGAAATATTTCAGGCAGGCATCAGACTTAGAAAAAATTCTGGCCAGCATGGGACTTTGAAAATTTTTGGCCAAGCGTCAGACTTAGAAAAAATTCTGGCCAGCATGGGACTTTGAAAATTTTTGGCCAAGCGTCAGACTTAGAAAAAATTCTGGCCAGCATGGGACTTTGAAAATTTTCGGACAGGCGTTGGACTTTGAAAATTTTCGGGCCTGGTGACCCAGGCTATTGAAATGAATGGTGTGGGACTTTGAAATATTTCGGGCAGGCGTCAGACTTTGAAAAAATCTGACAACCAGGCCAGAGAGCAGGCCGTCTGCCCAAGAAGGCCGCCCCAACCCTCCTCTTTGTCGGACATAAGTCTGGTGAGCCTCCCTTGTTCGGCCCTGGAGGTGCCTCGTCTGAAATTGCTCCCTTCTGAAATCGTGACAACTCCATTTTGCGGTTTGGGTGGAAAGGCCCCCAGATAGGGAACCGGGTGCCCTATCTGCAGCGCCTCCCGATGGTGGCCGGCGGTACTGCAACCCTTTTAACCCAGGCTATTGAAAAGATTGGTGTGGAACTTTGAAAATTTTCGGAGAGGCGTCAGACTTAGAAAAAATTCTGGCCAGCATGGGACTTTGTAAATTTTCAGCCAGGCATCACACTTAGAAAAAATTCTGGCCAGCATGGGACTTTGAAAATTTTCGGCCAGGCGTCAGACTTAGAAAAAATTCTGGCCTGCATGGGACTTTGTAAATTTTCGGCCCGGCGTCAGACTTAGAAAAAATTCTGGCCTGCATGGGACTTTGAAATATTTCAGGCAGGCATCAGACTTAGAAAAAATTCTGGCCAGCATGGGACTTTGAAATATTTCAGGCAGGTGTCAGACTTAGAAAAAATTCTGGCCAGCATGGGACTTTGAAAATTTTCGGCCAGGCGTCAGACTTAGAAAAAATTCTGGCCAGCATGGGACTTTGAAATATTTCAGGCAGGCATCAGACTTAGAAAAAATTCTGGCCAGCATGGGACTCTGAAATTTTTCAGCCAGGCATCAGACTTAGAAAAAATTCTGGCCAGCATGGGACTTTGAAAAAGTTCTGGCCAGCATGGGACTTTGAAAATTTTCGGCCAGGCGTCAGACTTAGAAAAAATTCTGGCCTGCATGGGACTTTGAAATATTTCAGGCAGGTGTCAGACTTAGAAAAAATTCTGGCCAGCATGGGACTTTGAAAAAATTCTGGCCAGCATGGGACTTTGAAAATTTTCAGCCGGGCATCAGACTTAGAAAAAAATCTGGCCAGCATGGGACTTTGAAAATTTTCGGCCAGGCGTCAGACTTAGAAAAAATTCTGGCCAGCATGGGACTTTGAAATATTTCAGGCAGGCATCAGACTTAGAAAAAATTCTGGCCAGCATGGGACTTTGTAAATTTTCGGCCCGGCGTCAGACTTAGAAATAATTCTGGCCAGCATGGGACTTTGAAAAAATTCTGGCCAGCATGGGACTTTGAAAAAATTCTGGACAGCATGGGACTTAGAAAAAATTCTGGCCAGCATGGGACTCTGAAAATTTTCAGCCAGGCATCAGACTTAGAAAAAATTCTGGCCTGCTTGAGACTTTGAAATATTTCAGGCAGGCGTCAGACTTAGAAAAAATTCTGGCCAGCATGGGACTTTGAAAAAATTCTGTACAGCATGGGACTTTGAAAAAGTTCTGGCCAGCATGGGACTTTGAAAATTTTCGGCCAGGCGTCAGACTTAGAAAAAATTCTGGCCAGCATGGGACTTTGAAATATTTCAGGCAGGCGTCAGACTTAGAAAAAATTCTGGCCAGCATGGGACTTTGAAAATTTCCAGCCAGGCATCAGACTTAGAAAAAATTCTGGCCTGCTTGGGACTTTGAAATATTTCAGGCAGGCGTCAGACTTAGAAAAAATTCTGGCCTTCTTGGGACTTTGAAAATTTTTGGCCAAGCGTCAGACTTAGAAAAAACTCTGGCCTTCTTGGGACTTTGAAATATTTCAGGCAGGCGTCAGACTTAGAAAAAATTCTGGCCAGCATGGGACTTTGAAAATTTCCAGCCAGGCATCAGACTTAGAAAAAATTCTGGCCTGCTTGGGACTTGGAAATATTTCAGGCAGGTGTCAGACTTAGAAAAAATTCTGGCCTTCTTGGGACTTTGAAAATTTTTGGCCAAGCGTCAGACTTAGAAAAAACTCTGGCCTTCTTGGGACTTTGAAATATTTCAGGCAGGCGTCAGACTTAGAAAAAATTCTGGCCAGCATGGGACTTTGAAAATTTTCAGCCAGGCATCAGACTTAGAAAAAATTCTGGCCAGCATGGGACTTTGAAAATTTTCGGCCAGGCGTCAGACTTAGAAAAAATTCTGGCCAGCATGGGACTTTGAAAATTTTCGGCCAGGCGTCAGACTTAGAAAAAATTCTGGCCAGCATGGGACTTTGAAAAAATTCTGGCCAGCATGGGACTTTGAAAAAATTCTGGCCAGCATGGGACTTTGAAAATTTTCGGCCAGGCGTCAGACTTAGAAAAAATTCTGGCCAGCATGGGACTTTGAAAAAATTCTGGACAGCATGGGACTTTGAAAATTTTCGGCCAGGCGTCAGACTTAGAAAAAATTCTGGCCAGCATGGGAATTTGAAAAAATTCTGGCCTGCATGGGACTTTGAAATATTTCAGGCAGGCATCAGACTTAGAAAAAATTCTGGCCAGCATGGGACTTTGAAAATTTTCAGCCAGGCATCAGACTTAGAAAAAATTCTGGCCTGCATGGGACTTTGAAATATTTCAGGCAGGCATCAGACTTAGAAAAAATTCTGGCCAGCATGGGACTTTGAAAATTTTTGGCCAAGCGTCAGACTTAGAAAAAATTCTGGCCAGCATGGGACTTTGAAAATTTTTGGCCAAGCGTCAGACTTAGAAAAAATTCTGGCCAGCATGGGACTTTGAAAATTTTCGGACAGGCGTTGGACTTTGAAAATTTTCGGGCCTGGTGACCCAGGCTATTGAAATGAATGGTGTGGGACTTTGAAATATTTCGGGCAGGCGTCAGACTTTGAAAAAATCTGACAACCAGGCCAGAGAGCAGGCCGTCTGCCCAAGAAGGCCGCCCCAACCCTCCTCTTTGTCGGACATAAGTCTGGTGAGCCTCCCTTGTTCGGCCCTGGAGGTGCCTCGTCTGAAATTGCTCCCTTCTGAAATCGTGACAACTCCATTTTGCGGTTTGGGTGGAAAGGCCCCCAGATAGGGAACCGGGTGCCCTATCTGCAGCGCCTCCCGATGGTGGCCGGCGGTACTGCAACCCTTTTAACCCAGGCTATTGAAAAGATTGGTGTGGAACTTTGAAAATTTTCGGAGAGGCGTCAGACTTAGAAAAAATTCTGGCCAGCATGGGACTTTGAAAAAATTCTGGCCAGCATGGGACTTTGAAAAAATTCTGGCCAGCATGGGACTTTGAAAATTTTCGGCCAGGCGTCAGACTTAGAAAAAATTCTGGCCAGCATGGGACTTTGAAAAAATTCTGGACAGCATGGGACTTTGAAAATTTTCGGCCAGGCGTCAGACTTAGAAAAAATTCTGGCCAGCATGGGAATTTGAAAAAATTCTGGCCTGCATGGGACTTTGAAATATTTCAGGCAGGCATCAGACTTAGAAAAAATTCTGGCCAGCATGGGACTTTGAAAATTTTCAGCCAGGCATCAGACTTAGAAAAAATTCTGGCCTGCATGGGACTTTGAAATATTTCAGGCAGGCATCAGACTTAGAAAAAATTCTGGCCAGCATGGGACTTTGAAAATTTTTGGCCAAGCGTCAGACTTAGAAAAAATTCTGGCCAGCATGGGACTTTGAAAATTTTTGGCCAAGCGTCAGACTTAGAAAAAATTCTGGCCAGCATGGGACTTTGAAAATTTTCGGACAGGCGTTGGACTTTGAAAATTTTCGGGCCTGGTGACCCAGGCTATTGAAATGAATGGTGTGGGACTTTGAAATATTTCGGGCAGGCGTCAGACTTTGAAAAAATCTGACAACCAGGCCAGAGAGCAGGCCGTCTGCCCAAGAAGGCCGCCCCAACCCTCCTCTTTGTCGGACATAAGTCTGGTGAGCCTCCCTTGTTCGGCCCTGGAGGTGCCTCGTCTGAAATTGCTCCCTTCTGAAATCGTGACAACTCCATTTTGCGGTTTGGGTGGAAAGGCCCCCAGATAGGGAACCGGGTGCCCTATCTGCAGCGCCTCCCGATGGTGGCCGGCGGTACTGCAACCCTTTTAACCCAGGCTATTGAAAAGATTGGTGTGGAACTTTGAAAATTTTCGGAGAGGCGTCAGACTTAGAAAAAATTCTGGCCAGCATGGGACTTTGTAAATTTTCAGCCAGGCATCACACTTAGAAAAAATTCTGGCCAGCATGGGACTTTGAAAATTTTCGGCCAGGCGTCAGACTTAGAAAAAATTCTGGCCTGCATGGGACTTTGAAATATTTCAGGCAGGCATCAGACTTAGAAAAAATTCTGGCCAGCATGGGACTTTGAAAATTTTCAGCCAGGCATCAGACTTAGAAAAAATTCTGGCCTGCATGGGACTTTGAAATATTTCAGGCAGGCATCAGACTTAGAAAAAATTCTGGCCAGCATGGGACTTTGAAAATTTTTGGCCAAGCGTCAGACTTAGAAAAAATTCTGGCCAGCATGGGACTTTGAAAATTTTTGGCCAAGCGTCAGACTTAGAAAAAATTCTGGCCAGCATGGGACTTTGAAAAAATTCTGTACAGCATGGGACTTTGAAAATTTTCGGACAGGCGTTGGACTTTGAAAATTTTCGGGCCTGGTGACCCAGGCTATTGAAATGAATGGTGTGGGACTTTGAAATATTTCGGGCAGGCGTCAGACTTTGAAAAAATCTGACAACCAGGCCAGAGAGCAGGCCGTCTGCCCAAGAAGGCCGCCCCAACCCTCCTCTTTGTCGGACATAAGTCTGGTGAGCCTCCCTTGTTCGGCCCTGGAGGTGCCTCGTCTGAAATTGCTCCCTTCTGAAATCGTGACAACTCCATTTTGCGGTTTGGGTGGAAAGGCCCCCAGATAGGGAACCGGGTGCCCTATCTGCAGCGCCTCCCGATGGTGGCCGGCGGTACTGCAACCCTTTTAACCCAGGCTATTGAAAAGATTGGTGTGGAACTTTGAAAATTTTCGGAGAGGCGTCAGACTTAGAAAAAATTCTGGCCAGCATGGGACTTTGAAAAAATTCTGTACAGCATGGGACTTTGAAAATTTTCGGACAGGCGTTGGACTTTGAAAATTTTCGGGCCTGGTGACCCAGGCTATTGAAATGAATGGTGTGGGACTTTGAAATATTTCGGGCAGGCGTCAGACTTTGAAAAAATCTGACAACCAGGCCAGAGAGCAGGCCGTCTGCCCAAGAAGGCCGCCCCAACCCTCCTCTTTGTCGGACATAAGTCTGGTGAGCCTCCCTTGTTCGGCCCTGGAGGTGCCTCGTCTGAAATTGCTCCCTTCTGAAATCGTGACAACTCCATTTTGCGGTTTGGGTGGAAAGGCCCCCAGATAGGGAACCGGGTGCCCTATCTGCAGCGCCTCCCGATGGTGGCCGGCGGTACTGCAACCCTTTTAACCCAGGCTATTGAAAAGATTGGTGTGGAACTTTGAAAATTTTCGGAGAGGCGTCAGACTTAGAAAAAATTCTGGCCAGCATGGGACTTTGTAAATTTTCAGCCAGGCATCACACTTAGAAAAAATTCTGGCCAGCATGGGACTTTGAAAATTTTCGGCCAGGCGTCAGACTTAGAAAAAATTCTGGCCTGCATGGGACTTTGTAAATTTTCGGCCCGGCGTCAGACTTAGAAAAAATTCTGGCCTGCATGGGACTTTGAAATATTTCAGGCAGGCATCAGACTTAGAAAAAATTCTGGCCAGCATGGGACTTTGAAATATTTCAGGCAGGTGTCAGACTTAGAAAAAATTCTGGCCAGCATGGGACTTTGAAAATTTTCGGCCAGGCGTCAGACTTAGAAAAAATTCTGGCCAGCATGGGACTTTGAAATATTTCAGGCAGGCATCAGACTTAGAAAAAATTCTGGCCAGCATGGGACTCTGAAATTTTTCAGCCAGGCATCAGACTTAGAAAAAATTCTGGCCAGCATGGGACTTTGAAAAAGTTCTGGCCAGCATGGGACTTTGAAAATTTTCGGCCAGGCGTCAGACTTAGAAAAAATTCTGGCCTGCATGGGACTTTGAAATATTTCAGGCAGGTGTCAGACTTAGAAAAAATTCTGGCCAGCATGGGACTTTGAAAAAATTCTGGCCAGCATGGGACTTTGAAAATTTTCAGCCGGGCATCAGACTTAGAAAAAAATCTGGCCAGCATGGGACTTTGAAAATTTTCGGCCAGGCGTCAGACTTAGAAAAAATTCTGGCCAGCATGGGACTTTGAAATATTTCAGGCAGGCATCAGACTTAGAAAAAATTCTGGCCAGCATGGGACTTTGTAAATTTTCGGCCCGGCGTCAGACTTAGAAATAATTCTGGCCAGCATGGGACTTTGAAAAAATTCTGGCCAGCATGGGACTTTGAAAAAATTCTGGACAGCATGGGACTTAGAAAAAATTCTGGCCAGCATGGGACTCTGAAAATTTTCAGCCAGGCATCAGACTTAGAAAAAATTCTGGCCTGCTTGAGACTTTGAAATATTTCAGGCAGGCGTCAGACTTAGAAAAAATTCTGGCCAGCATGGGACTTTGAAAAAATTCTGTACAGCATGGGACTTTGAAAAAGTTCTGGCCAGCATGGGACTTTGAAAATTTTCGGCCAGGCGTCAGACTTAGAAAAAATTCTGGCCAGCATGGGACTTTGAAATATTTCAGGCAGGCGTCAGACTTAGAAAAAATTCTGGCCAGCATGGGACTTTGAAAATTTCCAGCCAGGCATCAGACTTAGAAAAAATTCTGGCCTGCTTGGGACTTGGAAATATTTCAGGCAGGTGTCAGACTTAGAAAAAATTCTGGCCTTCTTGGGACTTTGAAAATTTTTGGCCAAGCGTCAGACTTAGAAAAAACTCTGGCCTTCTTGGGACTTTGAAATATTTCAGGCAGGCGTCAGACTTAGAAAAAATTCTGGCCAGCATGGGACTTTGAAAATTTTCAGCCAGGCATCAGACTTAGAAAAAATTCTGGCCAGCATGGGACTTTGAAAATTTTCGGCCAGGCGTCAGACTTAGAAAAAATTCTGGCCAGCATGGGACTTTGAAAATTTTCGGCCAGGCGTCAGACTTAGAAAAAATTCTGGCCAGCATGGGACTTTGAAAAAATTCTGGCCAGCATGGGACTTTGAAAAAATTCTGGCCAGCATGGGACTTTGAAAATTTTCGGCCAGGCGTCAGACTTAGAAAAAATTCTGGCCAGCATGGGACTTTGAAAAAATTCTGGACAGCATGGGACTTTGAAAATTTTCGGCCAGGCGTCAGACTTAGAAAAAATTCTGGCCAGCATGGGAATTTGAAAAAATTCTGGCCTGCATGGGACTTTGAAATATTTCAGGCAGGCATCAGACTTAGAAAAAATTCTGGCCAGCATGGGACTTTGAAAATTTTCAGCCAGGCATCAGACTTAGAAAAAATTCTGGCCTGCATGGGACTTTGAAATATTTCAGGCAGGCATCAGACTTAGAAAAAATTCTGGCCAGCATGGGACTTTGAAAATTTTTGGCCAAGCGTCAGACTTAGAAAAAATTCTGGCCAGCATGGGACTTTGAAAATTTTTGGCCAAGCGTCAGACTTAGAAAAAATTCTGGCCAGCATGGGACTTTGAAAATTTTCGGACAGGCGTTGGACTTTGAAAATTTTCGGGCCTGGTGACCCAGGCTATTGAAATGAATGGTGTGGGACTTTGAAATATTTCGGGCAGGCGTCAGACTTTGAAAAAATCTGACAACCAGGCCAGAGAGCAGGCCGTCTGCCCAAGAAGGCCGCCCCAACCCTCCTCTTTGTCGGACATAAGTCTGGTGAGCCTCCCTTGTTCGGCCCTGGAGGTGCCTCGTCTGAAATTGCTCCCTTCTGAAATCGTGACAACTCCATTTTGCGGTTTGGGTGGAAAGGCCCCCAGATAGGGAACCGGGTGCCCTATCTGCAGCGCCTCCCGATGGTGGCCGGCGGTACTGCAACCCTTTTAACCCAGGCTATTGAAAAGATTGGTGTGGAACTTTGAAAATTTTCGGAGAGGCGTCAGACTTAGAAAAAAATCTGGCCAGCATGGGACTTTGAAAAAATTCTGGCCAGCATGGGACTTTGAAAAAATTCTGGCCAGCATGGGACTTTGAAAATTTTCGGCCAGGCGTCAGACTTAGAAAAAATTCTGGCCAGCATGGGACTTTGAAAAAATTCTGGACAGCATGGGACTTTGAAAATTTTCGGCCAGGCGTCAGACTTAGAAAAAATTCTGGCCAGCATGGGAATTTGAAAAAATTCTGGCCTGCATGGGACTTTGAAATATTTCAGGCAGGCATCAGACTTAGAAAAAATTCTGGCCAGCATGGGACTTTGAAAATTTTCAGCCAGGCATCAGACTTAGAAAAAATTCTGGCCTGCATGGGACTTTGAAATATTTCAGGCAGGCATCAGACTTAGAAAAAATTCTGGCCAGCATGGGACTTTGAAAATTTTTGGCCAAGCGTCAGACTTAGAAAAAATTCTGGCCAGCATGGGACTTTGAAAATTTTTGGCCAAGCGTCAGACTTAGAAAAAATTCTGGCCAGCATGGGACTTTGAAAATTTTCGGACAGGCGTTGGACTTTGAAAATTTTCGGGCCTGGTGACCCAGGCTATTGAAATGAATGGTGTGGGACTTTGAAATATTTCGGGCAGGCGTCAGACTTTGAAAAAATCTGACAACCAGGCCAGAGAGCAGGCCGTCTGCCCAAGAAGGCCGCCCCAACCCTCCTCTTTGTCGGACATAAGTCTGGTGAGCCTCCCTTGTTCGGCCCTGGAGGTGCCTCGTCTGAAATTGCTCCCTTCTGAAATCGTGACAACTCCATTTTGCGGTTTGGGTGGAAAGGCCCCCAGATAGGGAACCGGGTGCCCTATCTGCAGCGCCTCCCGATGGTGGCCGGCGGTACTGCAACCCTTTTAACCCAGGCTATTGAAAAGATTGGTGTGGAACTTTGAAAATTTTCGGAGAGGCGTCAGACTTAGAAAAAATTCTGGCCAGCATGGGACTTTGTAAATTTTCAGCCAGGCATCACACTTAGAAAAAATTCTGGCCAGCATGGGACTTTGAAAATTTTCGGCCAGGCGTCAGACTTAGAAAAAATTCTGGCCTGCATGGGACTTTGTAAATTTTCGGCCCGGCGTCAGACTTAGAAAAAATTCTGGCCAGCATGGGACTTTGAAAAAATTCTGGCCAGCATGGGACTTTGAAAATTTTCGGGCAGGCGTCAGACTTAGAAAAAATTCTGGCCAGCATGGGACTTTGAAAAAATTCTGGACAGCATGGGACTTTGAAAATTTTCGGCCAGGCGTCAGACTTAGAAAAAATTCTGGCCAGCATGGGACTTTGAAAAAATTTTGGCCAGCATGGGACTTTGTAAATTTTCAGCCAGGCATCAGACTTAGAAAAAATTCTGGCCAGGCGTCAGACTTAGAAAAAATTCTGGCCAGCATGGGACTTTGAAAATTTTCAGCCAGGCATCAGACTTAGAAAAAATTCTGGCCAGCATGGGACTTTGAAAAAATTCTGGCCTGCATGGGACTTTGAAATATTTCAGGCAGGCGTCAGACTTAGAAAAAATTCTGGGTAGCATGGGACTTTGTAAATTTTCGGCCAGGCGTCAGACTTAGAAAAAATTCTGGCCTGCATGGGACTTTGAAATATTTCAGGCAGGCATCAGACTTTGAAAAAATTCTGGCCAGCATGGGACTTTGAAAATTTTCGGCCAGGCGTCAGACTTAGAAAAAATTCTGGCCTGCATGGGACTTTGAAAATTTTCGGCCAGGCGTCAGACTTAGAAAAAATTCTGGCCTGCATGGGACTTTGAAATATTTCAGGCAGGCATCAGACTTAGAAAAAATTCTGGGTAGCATGGGACTTTGTAAATTTTCGGCCAGGCGTCAGACTTAGAAAAAATTCTGGCCTGCATGGGACTTTGAAATATATCAGGCAGGCATCAGACTTAGAAAAAATTCTGGCCAGCATGGGACTTTGAAAATTTTCGGCCAGGCGTCAGACTTAGAAAAAATTCTGGCCTGCATGGGACTTTGAAATATTTCAGGCAGGCATCAGACTTAGAAAAAATTCTGGCCAGCATGGGACTTTGAAAATTTTCAGCCAGGCATCAGACTTAGAAAAAATTCTGGCCTGCATGGGACTTTGAAATATTTCAGGCAGGCATCAGACTTAGAAAAAATTCTGGCCAGCATGGGACTTTGAAAATTTTTGGCCAAGCGTCAGACTTAGAAAAAATTCTGGCCAGCATGGGACTTTGAAAATTTTTGGCCAAGCGTCAGACTTAGAAAAAATTCTGGCCAGCATGGGACTTTGAAAATTTTCGGACAGGCGTTGGACTTAGAAAAAATTCTGGCCTGCTTGGGACTTTGAAATATTTCAGGCAGGCGTCAGACTTAGAAAAAATTCTGGCCAGCATGGGACTTTGAAAAAATTTTGGCCAGCATGGGACTTTGTAAATTTTCAGCCAGGCATCAGACTAACCCCGGGTTTTCACTGACTGCGGTTGCGGTGCGGTTGCGGTGCGGTGCGGCGCCGCAAGCAATTAGATTCCATTCATTCGAATGGTGCAGTCTACACCGCTTGCGGGTGCGTTGCGTGTTGACTGCGGAAGGCCTGCGGCGTGCCGCAAGCCTTCCGCAAGGATAGCCTATTTTCTATTTTTGCCGGACGCCGCATGCGGTAGGCCTCCGGCAAATGGCAAGCTAGCACAAAACACATCGAGCGGGACAGGAAGACCGACGCAGTTTCAAAATAAATTTCCGGTTACCTTTCAGAATAAAACACTCGCCAGCTCGTATTTCGCAAGCTTATCAGCAGAACGTGACGTGGGCGTCGCCGGGCCATGTGCTCATTCACGGTTTAGACACCAGCGAACATGGACGCGGAGAGGTTTAATAAATTGGAGGTGGAAAACCACAAAATAATATATGACACGGCACATCCTTTTTATAAGGACTGTAATGTATTGTGAGTTTGATGTTCGCGATTGCTTGTTGTGCCCGTCTCGCTTGCCGTACTGAGCGGCAGCCGGACGCGGAAGACAGAAATAAAGAGTGGCGCTCGCCTTGAGCACGCACTGACCCGACTCTCGTTATTAATATACTTTACAAGGACAACCAAAAAAAAGATGCTGCATGGAATCTCATAGCAGAAGAAGCACAGACTTTCTGTATGTTTGTCGTTGTGAAATGCCACATGATCGCGCGCGCACGGTCCCGCGAGACACGTTGGGAAGTGGGCGGCGACGGAGCTGCCGGACCGCAGCTGTGCGGAGCCGGTGTGGATTGACAAAAAAATTGACCCGTCCGGAGCACGCAGTCAAGACGCACCGCACCGCAACCGCACCGCAACCGCAGTCAGTGAAAACCCGGGGTTAGAAAAAATTCTGGCCAGGCGTCAGACTTAGAAAAAATTCTGGCCTGCATGGGACTTTGTAAATTTTCGGCCCGGCGTCAGACTTAGAAAAAATTCTGGCCAGCATGGGACTTTGAAAAAATTCTGGCCAGCATGGGACTTTGAAAATTTTCGGCCAGGAGTCAGACTTAGAAAAAATTCTGGCCTGCATGGGACTTTGAAAATTTTTGGCCAAGCGTCAGACTTAGAAAAAATTCTGGCCTGCATGGGACTTTGAAATATTTCAGGCAGGCGTCAGACTTAGAAAAAATTCTGGCCAGCATGGGACTTTGAAAATTTTCAGCCAGGCATCAGACTTAGAAAAAATTCTGGCCTGCTTGGGACTTTGAAATATTTCAGGCAGGCGTCAGACTTAGAAAAAATTCTGGCCAGCATGGGTGTTGGATTGTTGTCAGGTGTCCTTAATTGACGTAATCTACTACTGGGTGTGGGCGGGGTTACACACCGGTGTTCATTCAAATAAATGGCTGTGCACTCAGTCACTATGTGAGTTGCATGCAGGCCGAACGCAAACTGCTGCTGTCAATTGTGTTTTCCTCCGTCTGCCGGCATTTCCAAGTCCTGAGGCATGGCTGCGCCAACAGGTTATGGGCCCAGTAGTAGATACGGGAAAGATTTTGGAAGCCGATGGAATCGTTTATGTTTTGACGGAGATGAAAAGAATTATGAACTGTGGGAAACAAAGTTCCTGGCACATTTGCGTCTGCTCGATCTCAAGAACACGATCTTGAGTGAACCTCCCGATGCAGACATGGATGATGCAGATGAAGACACCAGTAAAAATGAAGAGGCGTACGCAGTTCTAATTCAGCTGTTGGACGACAAAAGTTTGTCACTTGTGATGAGGGACGCCGCGGATGATGGCAGGAAAGCGCTGCAGATCCTGCGCGACCATTACGCAGGTAAAGGAAAGCCGCGCGTAATTAGTTTGTACACTGAACTGACATCTCTTCAAAAAGGTGTGAACGAAAGTGTCACGGACTACATTATTCGCACAGAGACTGCCATTACAGCGTTGCGTAACGCAGGAGAGACACTGAGTGACAGCTTGCTGACCGCAATGGTTTTAAAGGGCCTGCCTGACACGTTTAAACCGTTCTCTGTTCATGTTACGCAGAGTGACGAAAAGATAACCTTCGCCGAATTTAAAACAAAATTGAGAAGCTATGAAAGCACCGAGAAGTTTGGAGCTTCGAGCTCAGGCGAGGATAGCGTGATGAAGGTTAAAGGAAGAGACAATTGGGCCGCAAAGATCACCTGCTTTAAATGTGGACAAAAAGGCCACAAAGCCGCGGAGTGCGCATCGACTGGAGAGCGTAGAGAGAAAAGACAATGGTGCAGTCTCTGCAAGAATGCTACGCATAAGGACGCACAATGTCGGCGGAGAAAGCGGGATGAAGCGAAGCAAGCGGTGGACGAGGAGGACCACACGTTCGCATTTAAGGTGCACGAGCCTGTCAGCACAGTGAATGCGAAGGGCCTCATGGTCGACTCAGGAGCGACGAAGCACATCATCACCGACATCGAAAAATTTGAGGAGTTTGATCCAAGCTTCAAACCTCAGCGCCACATTCTTGAGTTGGCTGACGGAGCGCGGACAAGCGGGATTGCGCTGAAGAAAGGTACGGCCAAAGTGCGCATAAGGAACAGCGAAGGCCGCGATGTCAACGTGAACTTGATGGAGGCGCTCTACGTCCCGTCATTTTCCCAAGACGTTTTTTCGGTCACAGCGGCAACGGGGCAGGGAGCCACAGTCATCTTTAAGGAGGGACAAAATAGACTCATCCATAAAGATGGTATGATTTTTGACATAAATACAAAAGACAGACTATATTATTTGAGTACCATTCAAAATGATATTGATGAGTGCAATGTGTGTTATGATGTCCAGACATGGCATGAAATATTGGGTCACTGTAATTATGATGACGTGTTAAAGCTGGAAAGTGTCACAAAAGGTATGGAAATTGAAGGGAAAAGTCAGAAATGTAATTTGAAATGTGAAGTGTGCATCAAAGGTAAATTTGCACAGAGCAGAAACACAGCCTCTGATGAAAAAGCTAAAAACATTTTGGAACTTGTTCATGCAGACTTGGCTGGACCTATAGAACCAGCTGGAAAAGATGGTTTTCGATTTGCTTTAGCATTTACAGATGACTACTCAGGAGCTATGTTCACTTATTTCCTCAAAACCAAGAGTGACACAGTTAAAGCTACGGAAAAATTTATAGCAGATGTTGCTCCTTATGGGAAAATAAAATGTATGAGATCAGATAATGGAACCGAATTTACATCTTCTTTGTTTCAGTCTCTGCTCAGTCGAAACGCTATCAAACATGAAACCTCAGCTCCTTACTCACCCCATCAGAATGGGACTGCAGAAAGAGCATGGAGGACTCTGTTTGAAATGGCAAGATGTATGTTAATTGAGAGCGGACTACCAAAAGAGTTGTGGACATATGCAGTACAAACTGCAGCTATAATTAGAAATCGATGCTTGAATAGACGTCTTCAACAAACCCCATATTTCATATTAACTGGGAAGAAACCCGATTTGTCCAAAATGAGAGCATTTGGTACAGAGTGTTTTGCCTACAAATATGATAAGAAAAAGTTAGACACGCGCTGTGAAAAGGGAATATTTGTTGGCTATGATAAAAACAGTCCTGCATTTTTAATCTATTATCCAAATACGGGTAAAGTAATGAAAAACAGGCTAGTGAAGTTTGTCACAAAGAATACAAATGAATGTGATACTCAGACAGATGATTTGCACGACTATTTCCAACACAAAATGAGAGCTGACCTTCAGCAACCGAAACTTGATTTGTCCAATGTAATTCCACAAAAAGTAAAAAGCGAGTTGTGTGAGTCCAATAGTGATCTAAAAAGTGATGAGGGAAACCAAAGTCCTCGCTATCCAAAGAGAGAAAGAAGACCCCCGCAGTATTATACTGATTATGAATACGAAGTAAAAACTGAAGATGAAGGGTCAATAGATGTTGATTATTGTTATCGTGTAACTTGTGATGTTCCATTGACAGTACAGGAGGCTTTGAGCTCTTCAAAATCAGAGCAGTGGGTTAAAGCCATGAAAGAAGAAATTGATTCTTTAACAGAAAATGACACCTTTACATTAACATCTTTACCTGAAGGTAAACATGCAGTGGGGGGAAGATGGGTTTTTGCCATTAAAGATAACCCAGTTGAGACCATTTACAAGGCTAGATATGTGGCAAAAGGTTATAGTCAAGTGGCTGGTATTGATTATAATGAAACGTTCTCACCTACTCCTGATATGACCTCAGTCCGTGTGCTAATGCAACTTGCAGCTCAGTACGACTTAGAGCTCCATCAGATGGATGTTAAAACTGCATATTTGCATGCCCCTATAGATTGTGAAATTTATATGGAGCAGCCTGAAGGGTTTGAGGTGAAGTCAAAAACAGGAAAGAAATTGGTGTGTAGACTCAATAAGTCACTGTATGGTCTGAAACAGTCAGGACGGAATTGGAATAAAATGCTTCATGACTGTCTAATTGAAAATGCCTTTGTTCAAAATACAGCAGACTATTGTGTTTACAGTAAAGAATCGGACAATGAAAAGATCATCCTGATTATTTGGGTTGATGACATTATCCTTGCAGCGAGTGATTGTCAAATACTTCAAAGTGTGAAGGAAATGTTGAGAAAAAAATTCAAAATTAAAGATCTTGGGAAGTTGACACATTTCCTTGGCATAGATTTTACCCAGAAACAGGGGCAAGTAAAAATGGATCAGAAGAGATTCATAACCTAGATTTTGGAAAGATTTGACATGACTCACTGCAAAGCAAGATTAACACCATGTGAAATGAAAATGAAATTTGATAATGAGGGTGAACTTGCTGATTCAAAGAAATATCGTGAATTAATTGGCAGTTTAATCTATGTAATGACTTCTACTCGACCAGATTTGAGTTTCATCGTGAGTAAATTGTCACAATATCTTTCTGAACCAAAACAACAACATTGGGTAGCAGCTAAACATGTGTTAAGGTATTTAAAAGGCACAGTGGAAAAGGAATTGTGTTACAGGAAACATGTCAATCTTAAACCTGTTACTAAAGTGAGAATGGATGCATTTGTAATTTTTCTATTTGGTATTTAAATGTTTGTATTGATAGAAAACTGAATTGTGTGTTTAAGGATATGATGCACTGTTTTGTAATTATGTCAATTTAAGAACAAGTGGGGGTGTTGGATTGTTGTCAGGTGTCCTTAATTGACGTAATCTACTACTGGGTGTGGGCGGGGTTACACACCGGTGTTCATTCAAATAAATGGCTGTGCACTCAGTCACTATGTGAGTTGCATGCAGGCCGAACGCAAACTGCTGCTGTCAATTGTGTTTTCCTCCGTCTGCCGGCATTTCCAAGTCCTGAGGCATGGCTGCGCCAACAATGGGACTTTGAAAAAATTTTGGCCAGCATGGGACTTTGTAAATTTTCAGCCAGGCATCAGACTTAGAAAAAATTCTGGCCAGGCGTCAGACTTAGAAAAAATTCTGGCCAGCATGGGACTTTGAAAATTTTCGGCCAGGCGTCAGACTTAGAAAAAATTCTGGCCTGCATGGGACTTTGTAAATTTTCGGCCCGGCGTCAGACTTAGAAAAAATTCTGGCCAGCATGGGACTTTGAAAAAATTCTGGCCAGCATGGGACTTTGAAAAAATTCTGGCCAGCATGGGACTTTGAAAATTTTCGGCCAGGCGTCAGACTTAGAAAAAATTCTGGCCAGGCGTCAGACTTAGAAAAAATTCTGGCCAGCATGGGACTTTGAAAATTTTCGGCCAGGCGTCAGACTTAGAAAAAATTCTGGCCTGCATGGGACTTTGTAAATTTTCGGCCCGGCGTCAGACTTAGAAAAAATTCTGGCCAGCATGGGACTTTGAAAAAATTCTGGCCAGCATGGGACTTTGAAAATTTTCGGCCAGGCGTCAGACTTAGAAAAAATTCTGGCCAGCATGGGACTTTGAAAAAATTCTGGACAGCATGGGACTTTGAAAATTTTTGGCCAAGCGTCAGACTTAGAAAAAATTCTGGCCAGCATGGGACTTTGAAAAAATTCTGTACAGCATGGGACTTTGAAAATTTTCGGCCAGGCGTCAGACTTAGAAAAAATTCTGGCCAGCATGGGAATTTGAAAAAATTCTGGCCTGCATGGGACTTTGAAATTTTTCGGCCAGGCATCAGACTTAGAAAATTTTCAGCCAGGCATCAGACTTAGAAAAAAATCTGGCCTGCATGGGACTTTGAAATATTTCAGGCAGGCATCAGACTTAGAAAAAATTTTGGCCAGCATGGGACTTTGAAAATTTTTGGCCAAGCGTCAGACTTAGAAAAAATTCTGGCCTGCTTGGGACTTTGAAATATTTGAGGCAGGCGTCAGAATTAGAAAAAATTCTGGCCAGCATGGGACTTTGAAAAAATTCTGTACAGCATGGGACTTTGAAAATTTTCGGACAGGCGTTGGACTTTGAAAATGTTCGGGCCTGGTGACCCAGGCTATTGAAATGAATGATGTGGGACTTTGAAATATTTCGGGCAGGCGTCAGACTTTGAAAAAATCTGACAACCAGGCCAGAGAGCAGGCCGTCTGCCCAAGAAGGCCGCCCAAACCCTCCTCTTTGTCGGACATAAGTCTGGTGAGCCTCCCTTGTTCGGCCCTGGAGGTGCCTCGTCTGAAATTGCTCCCTTCTGAAATCGTGACAACTCCATTTTGCGGTTTGGGTGGAAAGGCCCCCAGATAGGGAACCGGGTGCCCTATCTGCAGCGCCTCCCGATGGTGGCCGGCGGTACTGCAACCCTTTTAACCCAGGCTATTGAAAAGATTGGTGTGGAACTTTGAAAATTTTCGGAGAGGCGTCAGACTTAGAAAAAATTCTGGCCAGCATGGGACTGAAAAATTTCGGCAAGGCGTCAGACTTAGAAAATGTTTGGGCCTGCGTCAGACTTTGAAAATTTTCGGACAGGTGTGGGACTTTGAAAATTTTCAGACAGGCGTCAGACTTTGAAAATGTTTGGGCCTGCGTCAGACTTTGAAAATTTTCGGACAGGCGTGGGTCTTTGAAAATTTTCGGGCAGTCGTGGGACTTTGAAAATTTTCGGACAAGTGTGGGACTTTGAAAATTTTCGGACAGGCGTGGGACTTTGAAAATTTTCGGACAGGCGTGGGACTTTGAAAATTTTCGGACAGGCGTGGGACTTTGAAAATGTTTGGGCCTGCATCAGACTTTGAAAATTTTCGGGCAGGCGTGGGACTTTGAAAATTTTCGGACAGGCGTGGGACTTTGAAAATTTTCGGACAGGCGTGGGACTTTGAAAATGTTTGGGCCTGCATCAGACTGAAAATTTTTGGGCAGGCGTGGGACTTTGAAAATTTATGGACAGGCGTCAGACTTTGAAAATGTTTGGGCCTGCATCAGACTTTGAAAATGTTTGGGCCTGCTTCAGACTGAAAATTTTCGGAGAGGCGTTGGACTTTGAAAATGTTTGGGCCTGCGTCAGACTTTGAAAATTTTCGGGCAGGAGTGGGACTTTGAAAATTTTCGGACAGGCGTTGGACTTTGATTTATTTCGGGCATGCGTCAGACTTTGAAAATTTTCGGGCAGGCGTTGGACTTTGAAAATGTTTGGGCCTGCGTCAGAATTCGAAAATTTTCAGTCTCACGCCTGCCCGAAAATTTTCAGACAGGCGTTGGACTTTGAAAATTTTCGGACAGGCGTTGGACTTTGAATTATTTCGGGCCTGCGTCAGACTTTGAAAATTTTCGGGCAGGCGTGAGACTTTGAAAATTTTCGGACAGGCGTGGGACTTTGAAAATTTTCGGGCAGGCGTCAGACTTAGAAAAAATTCTGGCCTTCATGGGACTTTGTAAATTTTCGGCCCGGCGTCAGACTTAGAAAAAATTCTGGCCAGCATGGGACTTTGAAAAAATTCTGGCCAGCATGGGACTTTGAAAATTTTTGGCCAAGCGTCAGACTTAGAAAAAATTCTGGCCAGCATGGGACTTTGAAAAAATTCTGTACAGCATGGGACTTTGAAAATTTTCGGCCAGGCGTCAGACTTAGAAAAAATTCTGGCCAGCATGGGAATTTGAAAAAATTCTGGCCTGCATGGGACTTTGAAAATTTTCGGCCAGGCATCAGACTTAGAAAATTTTCAGCCAGGCATCAGACTTAGAAAAAAATCTGGCCTGCATGGGACTTTGAAATATTTCAGGCAGGCATCAGACTTAGAAAAAATTTTGGCCAGCATGGGACTTTGAAAATTTTTGGCCAAGCGTCAGACTTAGAAAAAATTCTGGCCAGCATGGGACTCTGAAAATTTTCAGCCAGGCATCAGACAGAAAAAATTCTGGCCAGCATGGGAATTTGAAAAAATTCTGGCCTGCATGGGACTTTGAAAATTTTCGGCCAAGCATCAGACTTAGAAAATTTTCAGCCAGGCATCAGACTTAGAAAAAATTCTGGCCTGCATGGGACTTTGAATTATTTCAGGCAGGCATCAGACTTAGAAAAAATTTTGGCCAGCATGGGACTTTGAAAATTTTTGGCCAAGCGTCAGACTTAGAAAAAATTCTGGCCTGCTTGGGACTTTGAAATATTTCAGGCAGGCGTCAGAATTAGAAAAAATTCTGGCCAGCATGGGACTTTGAAAAAATTCTGTACAGCATGGGACTTTGAAAATTTTCGGACAGGCGTTGGACTTTGAAAATGTTCGGGCCTGGTGACCCAGGCTATTGAAATGAATGGTGTGGGACTTTGAAATATTTCGGGCAGGCGTCAGACTTTGAAAAAATCTGACAACCAGGCCAGAGAGCAGGCCGTCTGCCCAAGAAGGCCGCCCAAACCCTCCTCTTTGTCGGACATAAGTCTGGTGAGCCTCCCTTGTTCGGCCCTGGAGGTGCCTCGTCTGAAATTGCTCCCTTCTGAAATCGTGACAACTCCATTTTGCGGTTTGGGTGGAAAGGCCCCCAGATAGGGAACCGGGTGCCCTATCTGCAGCGCCTCCCGATGGTGGCCGGCGGTACTGCAACCCTTTTAACCCAGGCTATTGAAAAGATTTGTGTGGGACTTTGAAAATTTTCAGACAGGCGTGGGACTTTGAAAATTTTCGGGCAAGGAGTGGGACTTTGAAAATTTTCGGACAGGCGTGGGACTTTGAAAATGTTTGGGCCTGCGTCAGACTGAAAATTTTCGGGCAGGAGTGGGACTTTGAAAATTTTCGGACAGGCGTGGGACTTTGAAAATGTTTGGGCCTGCATCAGACTGAAAATGTTTGGGCCTGCATCAGACTTTGAAAATGTTTGGGCCTGCGTCAGACTTTGAAAATTTTCGGGCAGGAGTGGGACTTTGAAAATTTTCGGACAGGCGTTGGACTTTGAATTATTTCGGGCCTGCATCAGACTGAAAATTTTTGGGCAGGCGTTGGACTTTGAAAATGTTTGGGCCTGCATCGGACTTTGAAAATGTTTGGGCCTGCATCAGACTTTGAAAATGTTTGGGCCTGCGTCAGACTTTGAAAATTTTCGGGCAGGAGTGGGACTTTGAAAATTTTCAGACAGGCGTTGGACTTTGAATTATTTCGGGCCTGCGTCAGACTTTGTAAATTTTCGGGCAGGCGTGAGACTTTGAAAATTTTCGGGCAGGCATGGGATTTGAAAATTTTCGGACAGGCGTCAGACTGAAAATGTTTGGGCCTGCGTCAGACTAAGAATTTTCGGAGAGGCGTTGGACTTTGAAAATGTTTGGGCCTGCGTCAGACTTTGAAAATTTTCGGGCAGGAGTGGGACTTTGAAAAATTTCGGACAGGCGTTGGACTTTGAATTATTTCGGGCATGCGTCAGACTTTGAAAATTTTCGGGCAGGCGTGAGACTTTGAAAATTTTCGGGCAGGCATGGGATTTGAAAATTTTCGGACAGGCGTCAGACTGAAAATGTTTGGGCCTGCGTCAGACTAAGAATTTTCGGAGAGGCGTTGGACTTTGAAAATGTTTGGGCCTGCGTCAGACTTTGAAAATTTTCGGGCAGGAGTGGGACTTTGAAAAATTTCGGACAGGCGTTGGACTTTGAATTATTTCGGGCATGCGTCAGACTTTGAAAATTTTCGGGCAGGCGTTGGACTTTGAAAATGTTTGGGCCTGCGTCAGAATTCGAAAATTTTCAGTCTCACGCCTGCCCGAAAATTTTCAGACAGGCGTTGGACTTTGAAAATTTTCGGACAGGCGTTGGACTTTGAATTATTTCGGGCCTGCGTCAGACTTTGAAAATTTTCGGACAGGCGTGGGACTTTGAAAATGTTTGGGCCTGCGTCAGACTGAAAATTTTCGGGCAGGAGTGGGACTTTGAAAATTTTCGGACAGGCGTGGGACTTTGAAAATGTTTGGGCCTGCATCAGACTTTGAAAATGTTTGGGCCTGCGTCAGACTTTGAAAATTTTCGGGCAGGAGTGGGACTTTGAAAAATTTCGGACAGGCGTTGGACTTTGAATTATTTCGGGCATGCGTCAGACTTTGAAAATTTTCGGGCAGGCGTTGGACTTTGAAAATGTTTGGGCCTGCGTCAGAATTCGAAAATTTTCAGTCTCACGCCTGCCCGAAAATTTTCAGACAGGCGTTGGACTTTGAAAATTTTCGGACAGGCGTTGGACTTTGAAAATTTTCGGACAGGCGTTGGACTTTGAATTATTTCGGGCCTGCGTCAGACTTTGAAAATTTTCGGACAGGCGTGGGTCTTTGAAAATTTTCGGGCAGGCGTGGGACTTTAAAAATGTTTGGGCCTGCGTCAGACTTTGAAAATTTTCGGACAGGCGTGGGACTTTGAAAATTTTCGGACAGGCGTGGGACTTTGAAAATTTTCGGACAGGCGTGGGACTTTGAAAATTTTCGGACAGGCGTGGGACTTTGAAAATTTTCGGACAGGCGTGGGACTTTGAAAATGTTTGGGCCTGCATCAGACTTTGAAAATTTTCGGGCAGGCGTGGGACTTTGAAAATTTTCGGACAGGCGTGGGACTTTGAAAATTTTCGGACAGGCGTGGGACTTTGAAAATGTTTGGGCCTGCATCAGACTGAAAATTTTTGGGCAGGCGTGGGACTTTGAAAATTTATGGACAGGCGTCAGACTTTGAAAATGTTTGGGCCTGCTTCAGACTGAAAATTTTCGGACAGGCGTGGGACTTTGAAAATGTTTGGGACTGCGTCAGACTAAGAATTTTCGGAGAGGCGTTGGACTTTGAAAATGTTTGGGCCTGCGTCAGACTTTGAAAATTTTCGGGCAGGAGTGGGACTTTGAAAATTTTCGGACAGGCGTTGGACTTTGAATTATTTCGGGCATGCGTCAGACTTTGAAAATTTTCGGGCAGGCGTTGGACTTTGAAAATGTTTGGGCCTGCGTCAGAATTCGAAAATTTTCAGTCTCACGCCTGCCCGAAAATTTTCAGACAGGCGTTGGACTTTGAAAATTTTCGGACAGGCGTTGGACTTTGAATTATTTCGGGCCTGCGTCAGACTTTGAAAATTTTCAGACAGGCGTTGGACTTTGAAAATTTTCGGACAGGCGTTTGACTTTGAATTATTTCGGGCCTGCGTCAGACTTTGAAAATTTTCGGACAGGCGTGGGACTTTGAAAATTTTCGGGCAGGCGTCAGACTTTGAAAATTTTCGGACTGCCGTCAGACTTTGAAAATGTTTGGGCCTGCGTCAGAATTCGAAAATTTTCAGTCTCACGCCTGCCCGAAAATTTTCAGACAGGCGTTGGACTTTGAAAATTTTCGGACAGGCGTTGGACTTAGAATTATTTCGGGCAGGCGTCAGACTTTGAAAAAATCTGACAACCAGGCCAGAGAGCAGGCCGTCTGCCCAAGAAGGCCGCCCCAACCCTCCTCTTTGTCGGACATAAGTCTGGTGAGCCTCCCTTGTTCGGCCCTGGAGGTGCCTCGTCTGAAATTGCTCCCTTCTGAAATCGTGACAACTCCATTTTGCGGTTTGGGTGGAAAGGTCCCCAGATAGGGAACCGGGTGCCCTATCTGCAGCGCTCCCCCGATGGTGGCTGGCGGTACTGTAACCCTTTTAACCCAGGCTATTGAAAAGATTTGTGTGGGACTTTGAAAATTTTCAGACAGGCGTGGGACTTTGAAAATGTTTGGGCCTGCGTCAGACTGAAAATTTTCGGGCAGGAGTGGGACTTTGAAAATTTTCGGACAGGCGTGGGACTTTGAAAATGTTTGGGCCTGCATCAGACTGAAAATGTTTGGGCCTGCATCAGACTTTGAAAATGTTTGGGCCTGCGTCAGACTTTGAAAATTTTCGGGCAGGAGTGGGACTTTGAAAATTTTCGGACAGGCGTTGGAATTTGAATTATTTCGGGCCTGCGTCAGACTGAAAATTTTTGGGCAGGCGTTGGACTTTGAAAATGTTTGGGCCTGCATCAGACTTTGAAAATGTTTGGGCCTGCGTCAGACTTTGAAAATTTTCGGGCAGGAGTGGGACTTTGAAAATTTTCAGACAGGCGTTGGACTTTGAATTATTTCGGGCCTGCGTCAGACTTTGTAAATTTTCGGGCAGGCGTGAGACTTTGAAAATTTTCGGGCAGGCATGGGATTTGAAAGTTTTCGGACAGGCGTCAGACTGAAAATGTTTGGGCCTGCGTCAGACTAAGAATTTTCGGAGAGGCGTTGGACTTTGAAAATGTTTGGGCCTGCGTCAGACTTTGAAAATTTTCGGGCAGGAGTGGGACTTTGAAAAATTTCGGACAGGCGTTGGACTTTGAATTATTTCGGGCATGCGTCAGACTTTGAAAATTTTCGGGCAGGCGTTGGACTTTGAAAATGTTTGGGCCTGCGTCAGAATTCGAAAATTTTCAGTCTCACGCCTGCCCGAAAATTTTCAGACAGGCGTTGGACTTTGAAAATTTTCGGACAGGCGTTGGACTTTGAATTATTTCGGGCCTGCGTCAGACTTTGAAAATTTTCGGGCAGGCGTGAGACTTTGAAAATTTTCGGACAGGCGTGGGACTTTGAAAATTTTCGGACAGGCGTTGGACTTTGAATTATTTCAGGCCTGCGTCAGACTTTGAAAATTTTCGGGCAGGCGTCAGAATTCGAAAATTTTCAGTCTCACGCCTGCCCGAAAATTTTCAGACAGGCGTTGGACTTTGAAAATTTTCGGACAGGCGTTGGACTTTGAATTATTTCGGGCCTGCGTCAGACTGAAAATTTTCGGGCAGGCGTGGGACTTTGATAATTTTCGGGCAGGCGTTGGACTTTGAAAATTTTCGGACAGGCGTTGGACTTAGAATTATTTCGGGCAGGCGTCAGACTTTGAAAAAATCTGACAACCAGGCCAGAGAGCAGGCCGTCTGCCCAAGAAGGCCGCCCCAACCCTCCTCTTTGTCGGACATAAGTCTGGTGAGCCTCCCTTGTTCGGCCCTGGAGGTGCCTCGTCTGAAATTGCTCCCTTCTGAAATCGTGACAACTCCATTTTGCGGTTTGGGTGGAAAGGTCCCCAGATAGGGAACCGGGTGCCCTATCTGCAGCGCTCCCCCGATGGTGGCTGGCGGTACTGTAACCCTTTTAACCCAGGCTATTGAAAAGATTTGTGTGGGACTTTGAAAATTTTCAGACAGGCGTGGGACTTTGAAAATTTTCGGGCAAGGAGTGGGACTTTGAAAATGTTTGGGCCTGCGTCAGACTGAAAATTTTCGGGCAGGAGTGGGACTTTGAAAATTTTCGGACAGGCGTGGGACTGAAAATGTTTGGGCCTGCATCAGACTTTGAAAATGTTTGGGCCTGCATCAGACTTTGAAAATGTTTGGGCCTGCGTCAGACTTTGAAAATTTTCGGGCAGGAGTGGGACTTTGAAAATTTTCGGACAGGCGTTGGACTTTGAATTATTTCGGGCCTGCGTCAGACTTTGAAAATTTTTGGGCAGGCGTTGGACTTTGAAAATGTTTGGGCCTGCATCAGACTTTGAAAATGTTTGGGCCTGCGTCAGACTTTGAAAATTTTCGGGCAGGAGTGGGACTTTGAAAATTTTCAGACAGGCGTTGGACTTTGAATTATTTCGGGCCTGCATCAGACTTTGTAAATTTTCGGGCTGGCGTGAGACTTTGAAAATTTTCGGGCAGGCATGGGATTTGAAAGTTTTCGGACAGGCGTCAGACTGAAAATGTTTGGGCCTGCGTCAGACTAAGAATTTTCGGAGAGGCGTTGGACTTTGAAAATGTTTGGGCCTGCGTCAGACTTTGAAAATTTTCGGGCAGGAGTGGGACTTTGAAAAATTTCGGACAGGCGTTGGACTTTGAATTATTTCGGGCATGCGTCAGACTTTGAAAATTTTCGGGCAGGCGTTGGACTTTGAAAATGTTTGGGCCTGCGTCAGAATTTGAAAATTTTCAGTCTCACGCCTGCCCGAAAATTTTCAGACAGGCGTTGGACTTTGAAAATTTTCGGACAGGCGTTGGACTTTGAATTATTTCGGGCCTGCGTCAGACTTTGAAAATTTTCGGGCAGGCGTGAGACTTTGAAAATTTTCGGACAGGCGTGGGACTTTGAAAATTTTCGGACAGGCGTTGGACTTTGAATTATTTCGGGCCTGCGTCAGACTTTGAAAATTTTCGGGCAGGCGTCAGACTTTGAAAATTTTCGGGCAGGCGTCAGACTTTTAAAATTTTCGGACAAGTGTGGGACATTGAAAATTTTCGGACTGCCGTCAGACTTTGAAAATGTTTGGGCCTGCGTCAGACTGAAAATTTTCGGACAGGTGTGGGACTTTGAAAATTTTCGGGCAGGCGTTGGACTTTGAAAATGTTTGGGCCTGCGTCGGACTTTGAAAATTTTCGGGCAGGCGTGGGACGTTGAAAATTTTCGTTCAGGTGTTGGACTTTGAATTATTTCGGGCCTGCGTCAGACTTTGAAAATTTTCGGGCAGGCGTTGGACTTTGAAAATGTTTGGGCCTGCATCAGACTTTGAAAATGTTTGGGCCTGCGTCGGACTTTGAAAATTTTCGGGCAGGCGTGGGACGTTGAAAATTTTCGTTCAGGTGTTGGACTTTGAATTATTTCGGGCCTGCGTCAGACTTTGAAAATTTTCGGGCAGGCGTTGGACTTTGAAAATGTTTGGGCCTGCGTCAGACTTTGAAAATTTTCGGGCAGGAGTGGGACTTTGAAAAATTTCGGACAGGCGTTGGACTTTGAATTATTTCGGGCATGCGTCAGACTTTGAAAATTTTTGGGCAGGCGTTGGACTTTGAAAATGTTTGGGCCTGCGTCGGACTTTGAAAATTTTCGGGCAGGCGTGGGACGTTGAAAATTTTCGTTCAGGTGTTGGACTTTGAATTATTTCGGGCCTGCGTCAGACTTTGAAAATTTTCGGGCAGGCGTTGGACTTTGAAAATGTTTGGGCCTGCGTCAGACTTTGAAAATTTTCGGGCAGGCGTTGGACTTTGAACATTTTCGGGCAGGCGTCAGACTGAAAATTTTCGGACAAGTGTGGGACATTGAAAAATTTCGGACAGGCGTCAGACTTTGAAAATGTTTGGGCCTGCGTCGGACTTTGAAAATTTTCGGGGAGGCGTGGGACTTTGAAAATTGTCGGACAGGCGTTGGACTTTGAATTATTTCAGGCCTGCGTCAGACTTTGAAAATTTTCGGGCAGGCGTCAGAATTCGAAAATTTTCAGTCTCACGCCTGCCCGAAAATTTTCAGACAGGCGTTGGACTTTGAAAATTTTCGGACAGGCGTTGGACTTTGAATTATTTCGGGCCTGCGTCAGACTGAAAATTTTCGGGCAGGCGTGGGACTTTGATAATTTTCGGGCAGGCGTTGGACTTTGAAAATTTTCGGACAGGCGTTGGACTTAGAATTATTTCGGGCAGGCGTCAGACTTTGAAAAAATCTGACAACCAGGCCAGAGAGCAGGCCGTCTGCCCAAGAAGGCCGCCCCAACCCTCCTCTTTGTCGGACATAAGTCTGGTGAGCCTCCCTTGTTCGGCCCTGGAGGTGCCTCGTCTGAAATTGCTCCCTTCTGAAATCGTGACAACTCCATTTTGCGGTTTGGGTGGAAAGGTCCCCAGATAGGGAACCGGGTGCCCTATCTGCAGCGCTCCCCCGATGGTGGCTGGCGGTACTGTAACCCTTTTAACCCAGGCTATTGAAAAGATTTGTGTGGGACTTTGAAAATTTTCAGACAGGCGTGGGACTTTGAAAATTTTCGGGCAAGGAGTGGGACTTTGAAAATTTTCGGACAGGCGTGGGACTTTGAAAATGTTTGGGCCTGCGTCAGACTGAAAATTTTCGGGCAGGAGTGGGACTTTGAAAATTTTCGGACAGGCGTGGGACTGAAAATGTTTGGGCCTGCATCAGACTTTGAAAATGTTTGGGCCTGCATCAGACTTTGAAAATGTTTGGGCCTGCGTCAGACTTTGAAAATTTTCGGGCAGGCGTGAGACTTTGAACATTTTCGGACAGGCGTGGGACTGTGAAAATTTTCGGACAGGCGTTGGACTTTGAAAATTTTCGGACAAGTGTGGGACATTGAAAATTTTCGGACTGCCGTCAGACTTTGAAAATGTTTGGGCCTGCGTCAGACTTTGAAAATTTTCGGACAGGTGTGGGACTTTGAAAATTTTCGGAGAGGCGTCAGACTTTGAAAATGTTTGGGCCTGCATCAGACTTTGAAAATGTTTGGGCCTGCGTCAGACTTTGTAAATTTTCGGGCAGGCGTGAGACTTTGAAAATTTTCGGGCAGGCATGGGATTTGAAAGTTTTCGGACAGGCGTCAGACTGAAAATGTTTGGGCCTGCGTCAGACTTTAAGAATTTTCGGAGAGGCGTTGGACTTTAAAAATGTTTGGGCCTGCGTCAGACTTTGAAAATTTTCGGGCAGGCGTTGGACTTTGAAAATGTTTGGGCCTGCGTCAGAATTCGAAAATGTTCAGTCTCACGCCTGCCCGAAAATTTTCAGACAGGCGTTGGACTTTGAAAATTTTCGGACAGGCGTTGGACTTTGAATTATTTCGGGCCTGCATCAGACTTTGAAAATTTTCGGACAGGCGTTGGACTTTGAATTATTTCGGGGCTGCGTCAGACTGAACATTTTCGGACAAGTGTGGGAATTTGAAAATTTTGGGACAGGCTTTGGACTTTGAATTATTTCGGGCCTGCGTCAGACTTTGAAAATTTTCGGGCAGGCGTGGGACGTTGAAAATTTTCGTTCAGGTGTTGGACTTTGAATTATTTCGGGCCTGCGTCAGACTTTGAAAATTTTTGGGCAGGCGTGGGACTTTGAAAATTTTCGGGAAGGTGTGGGACTTTGAAAATTTTCGGACAGGCGTGGGACTTTGAAATTTTTCGGACAGGCGTTGGACTTTGAAAATTTTTGGGCCTGGTGACCCAGGATATTGAAATGAATGGTGTGGGACTTTGAAATATTTCGGGCAGGCGTCAGACTTTGAAAATTTTCGGGCCTGGTGACCCAGGCTATTGAAATGAATGGTGTGGGACTTTGAAATATTTCGGGCAGGCGTCAGACTTTGAAAAAATCTGACAACCAGGCCAGAGAGCAGGCCGTCTGCCCAAGAAGGCCGCCCCAACCCTCCTCTTTGTCGGACATAAGTCTGGTGAGCCTCCCTTGTTCGGCCCTGGAACTGCCTCGTCTGAAATTGCTCCCTTCTGAAATCATGACAACTCCATTTTGCGGTTTGGGTGGAAAGGTCCCCAGATAGGGAACCGGGTGCCCTATCTGCAGCGCCCCCCGATGGTGGCCAGCGGTACTGCAACCCTTTTAACCCAGGCTATTGAAAAGATTTGTGTGGGACTTTGAAAATTTTCAGACAGGCGTGGGACTTTGAAAATTTTCGGGCAAGGAGTGGGACTTTGAAAATGTTTGGGCCTGCGTCAGACTGAAAATTTTCGGGCAGGAGTGGGACTTTGAAAATGTTTGGGCCTGCGTCAGACTGAAAATTTTCGGGCAGGAGTGGGACTTTGAAAATTTTCGGACAGGCGTGGGACTTTGAAAATGTTTGGGCCTGCGTCAGACTTTGAAAATTTTCGGGCAGGAGTGGGACTTTGAAAATTTTCGGACAGGCGTTGGACTTTGAATTATTTCTTGGCCTGCGTCAGACTTTGAAAATTTTCGGGCAGGCGTGAGACTTTGAAAATTTTCGGGCAGGCGTCAGACTTTGAAAATGTTTGGGCCTGTATCAGACTTTAAGAATTTTCGGAGAGGCGTTGGACTTTGAAAATGTTTGGGCCTGCGTCAGACTTTGAAAATTTTCGGACAGGCGTTGGACTTTGAATTATTTCGGGCATGCGTCAGACTTTGAAAATTTTCGGGCAGGCGTTGGACTTTGAAAATGTTTGGGCCTGCGTCAGACTTTGAAAATTTTCGGGCAAGGAGTGGGACTTTGAAAATGTTTGGGCCTGCGTGAGACTTTGAAAATTTTCGGACAGGCGTGGGACTTTGAAAATTTTCGGACAGGCATCAGACTTTGAAAATGTTTGGGCCTGCATCAGACTTTGAAAATTTTCGGACAGGCGTTGGACTTAGAATTATTTCGGGCAGGCGTCAGACTTTGAAAATTTTCGGGCAGGCGTCAGACTTTGAAAATTTTCGGACAAGTGTGGGACATTGAAAATTTTCGGACTGCCGTCAGACTTTGAAAATGTTTGGGCCTGCGTCAGACTTTGAAAATTTTCGGACAGGTGTGGGACTTTGAAAATTTTCGGAGAGGCGTCAGACTTTGAAAATGTTTGGGCCTGCGTCGGACTTTGAAAATTTTCGGGCAGGCGTGGGACGTTGAAAATTTTCGTTCAGGTGTTGGACTTTGAATTATTTCGGGCCTGCGTCAGACTTTGAAAATTTTCGGGCAGGCGTTGGACTTTGAAAATGTTTGGGCCTGCGTCAGACTTTGAAAATTTTCGGGCAGGCATTGGACTTTGAAAATTTTCGGGCAGGCGTCAGACTTTGAACATTTTCGGACAAGTGTGGGACATTGAAAATTTTCAGACAGGCGTGGGACTTTGAAAATGTTTGGGCCTGCGTCAGACTTTGAAAATTTTAGGACAGGCGTGGGACTTAGAAAATGTTAGGGCCTGCATCAGACTTTGAAAATGTTTGGGCCAGCTTCAGACTTTGAAAATTTTCGGGCTGTCGTGGGACTTTGAAAATTTTCAGACAAGTGTGGGACTTTGAAAATTTTCGGACAGGCGTGGGACTTTGAAAATTTTCGGACAGGCGTTGGACTTTGAAAATTTTTGGGCCTGGTGACCCAGGATATTGAAATGAATGGTGTGGGACTTTGAAATATTTCGGGCAGGCGTCAGACTTTCAAAAAATCTGACAACCAGGCCAGAGAGCAGGCCGTCTGCCCAAGGAGGCCGCCCCAACCCTCCTCTTTGTCGGACATAAGTCTGGTGAGCCTCCCTTGTTCGGCCCTGGAACTGCCTCGTCTGAAATTGCTCCCTTCTGAAATCGTGACAACTCCATTTTGCGGTTTGGGTGGAAAGGACCCCAGATAGGGAACCGGGTGCCCTATCTGCAGCGCCCCCCGATGGTGGCCAGCAGTACTGCAACCCTTTTAACCCAGGCTATTGAAAAATTGGTGTGGGACTTTGAAAATTTTCAGACAGGCGTGGGACTTTGAAAATTTTCGGGCAAGGAGTGGGACTTTGAAAATGTTTGGGCCTGCGTCAGACTGAAAATTTTCGGGCAGGAGTGGGACTTTGAAAATTTTCGGACAGGCGTGGGACTTTGAAAATGTTTGGGCCTGCATCAGACTTTGAAAATGTTTGGGCCTGCGTCAGACTTTGAAATTTTTCGGGCAGGAGTGGGACTTTGAAAATTTTCGGACAGGCGTTGGACTTTGAATTATTTCGGGCCTGCGTCAGACTGAAAATTTTCGGGCAGGCGTTGGACTTTGAAAATGTTTGGGCCTGCGTCAGACTTTGAAAATTTTCGGACAGGCGTTGGACTTTGAATTATTTCGGGCCTGCATCAGACTGAAAATTTTCGGACAGGCGTTGGACTTAGAATTATTTCGGGCCTGCGTCAGACTGAACATTTTCGGACAAGTGTGGGACTTTGAAAATGTTTGGACAGGCGTGGGACTTTGAAAATGTTTGGGCCTGCGTCAGACTTTAAAAATTTTCGGGCAGGCGTGGGACTTTGAAAATTTTCGGACAGGCGTTGGACTTTGAATTATTTCGGGCCTGCGTCAGACTGAACATTTTCGGACAAGTGTGGGACTTTGAAAATTTTCGGACAGGCGTCAGACTGAAAATGTTTGGGCCTGCGTCGGACTTTGAAAATTTTCGGGCAGGCGTGGGACTTTGAAAATTTTCGGACAGGCGTGGGACTTTGAAAATTGTCGGACAGGCGTCAGACTGAAAATGTTTGGGCCTGCGTCAGACTTTGAAAATTTTCGGACAGGCGTGGGACTTTGAAAATGTTTGGGCCTGCGTCAGACAAAATTTTTGGGCAGGCGTGGGACTTTTAAAATTTTCGGGCAGGCGTGGGACTTTGAAAATGTTTGGGTCTGCGTCAGACTTTGAAAATTTTCGGACAAGTGTGGGACTTTGAAAATTTTCGGACAGGCGTTGGACTTTGAATTATTTCGGGCCTGCGTCAGACTTTGAAAATTTTCGGGCAGGCGTGGGACTTTGATAATTTTCGGGCAGGCCTTGGACTTTGAAAATTTTCGGACAGGCGTTGGACTTTGAATTATTTCGGGCCTGCGTCAGACTTTGAAAATTTTCAGGCAGGCGTTAGACTTTGAAAATGTTTGGGCCTGCATCAGACTTTGAAAATGTTTGGGCCTGCGTCGGACTTTGAAAATTTTCGGGCAGGCGTGGGACGTTGAAAATTTTCGTTCAGGTGTTGGACTTTGAATTATTTTGGGCCTGCGTCAGACTTTGAAAATTTTCGGGCAGGCGTCAGACTTTGAAAATGTTTGGGCCTGTATCAGACTTTGAGAATTTTCGGACAGGCGTTGGACTTTGAATATGTTTGGGCCTGCGTCAGACTTTGAAAATTTTCGGGCAGGCGTTGGACTTTGAAAATTTTCGGGGCTGCGTCAGACTTTGAAAATTTTCAGACAGGCGTCAGACTTTGAAAATGTTTGGGCCTGTATCAGACTTTGAAAATTTTCGGACAGGCGTTGGACTTTGAAAATGTTTGGGCCTGCATCAGACTTTGAACATTTTCGGACAGGCGTTGGACTTTGCTAATCTAGCTCAACGTTTTAGCACCAATTTTAGCGCATCTGATTGTAAAATGTACAAACAAACAAAACAAAATGGAGACCATTCTCCTTGTATTTCAGTTTCAAACTGTTTACCCAAATCTTGACCTCCAAAATGGCGGAAAGGCTAAACCTGATCAGGTGATCGAAAAAAAATGTTGAACACTATAGCTCACAAGCGCTCATGCCACTTGATTGCGCTTTTGTGTTAATTGTATGACCACTAGATGGTGTTACTGCAGCAAAGACAGCCAACAAATGGCTGCGCTGTCGTATGCGTAACATCGAGTGCATAACCTACTTCCTTCAAATCAAACTTGGGTGATGGTTATGTTGATGCTACATTCTACCCCATCATTTTCTGGTCATTTAGATCAAAATCCTTTTTGACAAATGGAATTCTCATAGGGTTCAGATTTTTCAGAAGAAGAAGACAGGCGTTGGACTTTGAATTATTTCGGGCCTGCATCAGACTTTGTAAATTTTCGGGCTGGCGTGAGACTTTGAAAATTTTCGGGCAGGCATGGGATTTGAAAGTTTTCGGACAGGCGTCAGACTGAAAATGTTTGGGCCTGCGTCAGACTAAGAATTTTCGGAGAGGCGTTGGACTTTGAAAATGTTTGGGCCTGCGTCAGACTTTGAAAATTTTCGGGCAGGAGTGGGACTTTGAAAAATTTCGGACAGGCGTTGGACTTTGAATTATTTCGGGCATGCGTCAGACTTTGAAAATTTTCGGGCAGGCGTTGGACTTTGAAAATGTTTGGGCCTGCGTCAGAATTTGAAAATTTTCAGTCTCACGCCTGCCCGAAAATTTTCAGACAGGCGTTGGACTTTGAAAATTTTCGGACAGGCGTTGGACTTTGAATTATTTCGGGCCTGCGTCAGACTTTGAAAATTTTCGGGCAGGCGTGAGACTTTGAAAATTTTCGGACAGGCGTGGGACTTTGAAAATTTTCGGACAGGCGTTGGACTTTGAATTATTTCGGGCCTGCGTCAGACTTTGAAAATTTTCGGGCAGGCGTCAGACTTTGAAAATTTTCGGGCAGGCGTCAGACTTTTAAAATTTTCGGACAAGTGTGGGACATTGAAAATTTTCGGACTGCCGTCAGACTTTGAAAATGTTTGGGCCTGCGTCAGACTGAAAATTTTCGGACAGGTGTGGGACTTTGAAAATTTTCGGGCAGGCGTTGGACTTTGAAAATGTTTGGGCCTGCGTCGGACTTTGAAAATTTTCGGGCAGGCGTGGGACGTTGAAAATTTTCGTTCAGGTGTTGGACTTTGAATTATTTCGGGCCTGCGTCAGACTTTGAAAATTTTCGGGCAGGCGTTGGACTTTGAAAATGTTTGGGCCTGCATCAGACTTTGAAAATGTTTGGGCCTGCGTCGGACTTTGAAAATTTTCGGGCAGGCGTGGGACGTTGAAAATTTTCGTTCAGGTGTTGGACTTTGAATTATTTCGGGCCTGCGTCAGACTTTGAAAATTTTCGGGCAGGCGTTGGACTTTGAAAATGTTTGGGCCTGCGTCAGACTTTGAAAATTTTCGGGCAGGAGTGGGACTTTGAAAAATTTCGGACAGGCGTTGGACTTTGAATTATTTCGGGCATGCGTCAGACTTTGAAAATTTTTGGGCAGGCGTTGGACTTTGAAAATGTTTGGGCCTGCGTCGGACTTTGAAAATTTTCGGGCAGGCGTGGGACGTTGAAAATTTTCGTTCAGGTGTTGGACTTTGAATTATTTCGGGCCTGCGTCAGACTTTGAAAATTTTCGGGCAGGCGTTGGACTTTGAAAATGTTTGGGCCTGCGTCAGACTTTGAAAATTTTCGGGCAGGCGTTGGACTTTGAACATTTTCGGGCAGGCGTCAGACTGAAAATTTTCGGACAAGTGTGGGACATTGAAAAATTTCGGACAGGCGTCAGACTTTGAAAATGTTTGGGCCTGCGTCGGACTTTGAAAATTTTCGGGGAGGCGTGGGACTTTGAAAATTGTCGGACAGGCGTTGGACTTTGAATTATTTCAGGCCTGCGTCAGACTTTGAAAATTTTCGGGCAGGCGTCAGAATTCGAAAATTTTCAGTCTCACGCCTGCCCGAAAATTTTCAGACAGGCGTTGGACTTTGAAAATTTTCGGACAGGCGTTGGACTTTGAATTATTTCGGGCCTGCGTCAGACTGAAAATTTTCGGGCAGGCGTGGGACTTTGATAATTTTCGGGCAGGCGTTGGACTTTGAAAATTTTCGGACAGGCGTTGGACTTAGAATTATTTCGGGCAGGCGTCAGACTTTGAAAAAATCTGACAACCAGGCCAGAGAGCAGGCCGTCTGCCCAAGAAGGCCGCCCCAACCCTCCTCTTTGTCGGACATAAGTCTGGTGAGCCTCCCTTGTTCGGCCCTGGAGGTGCCTCGTCTGAAATTGCTCCCTTCTGAAATCGTGACAACTCCATTTTGCGGTTTGGGTGGAAAGGTCCCCAGATAGGGAACCGGGTGCCCTATCTGCAGCGCTCCCCCGATGGTGGCTGGCGGTACTGTAACCCTTTTAACCCAGGCTATTGAAAAGATTTGTGTGGGACTTTGAAAATTTTCAGACAGGCGTGGGACTTTGAAAATTTTCGGGCAAGGAGTGGGACTTTGAAAATTTTCGGACAGGCGTGGGACTTTGAAAATGTTTGGGCCTGCGTCAGACTGAAAATTTTCGGGCAGGAGTGGGACTTTGAAAATTTTCGGACAGGCGTGGGACTGAAAATGTTTGGGCCTGCATCAGACTTTGAAAATGTTTGGGCCTGCATCAGACTGAAAATGTTTGGGCCTGCGTCAGACTTTGAAAATTTTCGGGCAGGCGTGAGACTTTGAACATTTTCGGACAGGCGTGGGACTGTGAAAATTTTCGGACAGGCGTTGGACTTTGAAAATTTTCGGACAAGTGTGGGACATTGAAAATTTTCGGACTGCCGTCAGACTTTGAAAATGTTTGGGCCTGCGTCAGACTTTGAAAATTTTCGGACAGGTGTGGGACTTTGAAAATTTTCGGAGAGGCGTCAGACTTTGAAAATGTTTGGGCCTGCATCAGACTTTGAAAATGTTTGGGCCTGCGTCAGACTTTGTAAATTTTCGGGCAGGCGTGAGACTTTGAAAATTTTCGGGCAGGCATGGGATTTGAAAGTTTTCGGACAGGCGTCAGACTGAAAATGTTTGGGCCTGCGTCAGACTTTAAGAATTTTCGGAGAGGCGTTGGACTTTAAAAATGTTTGGGCCTGCGTCAGACTTTGAAAATTTTCGGGCAGGCGTTGGACTTTGAAAATGTTTGGGCCTGCGTCAGAATTCGAAAATGTTCAGTCTCACGCCTGCCCGAAAATTTTCAGACAGGCGTTGGACTTTGAAAATTTTCGGACAGGCGTTGGACTTTGAATTATTTCGGGCCTGCATCAGACTTTGAAAATTTTCGGACAGGCGTTGGACTTTGAATTATTTCGGGGCTGCGTCAGACTGAACATTTTCGGACAAGTGTGGGAATTTGAAAATTTTGGGACAGGCTTTGGACTTTGAATTATTTCGGGCCTGCGTCAGACTTTGAAAATTTTCGGGCAGGCGTGGGACGTTGAAAATTTTCGTTCAGGTGTTGGACTTTGAATTATTTCGGGCCTGCGTCAGACTTTGAAAATTTTTGGGCAGGCGTGGGACTTTGAAAATTTTCGGGAAGGTGTGGGACTTTGAAAATTTTCGGACAGGCGTGGGACTTTGAAATTTTTCGGACAGGCGTTGGACTTTGAAAATTTTTGGGCCTGGTGACCCAGGATATTGAAATGAATGGTGTGGGACTTTGAAATATTTCGGGCAGGCGTCAGACTTTGAAAATTTTCGGGCCTGGTGACCCAGGCTATTGAAATGAATGGTGTGGGACTTTGAAATATTTCGGGCAGGCGTCAGACTTTGAAAAAATCTGACAACCAGGCCAGAGAGCAGGCCGTCTGCCCAAGAAGGCCGCCCCAACCCTCCTCTTTGTCGGACATAAGTCTGGTGAGCCTCCCTTGTTCGGCCCTGGAACTGCCTCGTCTGAAATTGCTCCCTTCTGAAATCATGACAACTCCATTTTGCGGTTTGGGTGGAAAGGTCCCCAGATAGGGAACCGGGTGCCCTATCTGCAGCGCCCCCCGATGGTGGCCAGCGGTACTGCAACCCTTTTAACCCAGGCTATTGAAAAGATTTGTGTGGGACTTTGAAAATTTTCAGACAGGCGTGGGACTTTGAAAATTTTCGGGCAAGGAGTGGGACTTTGAAAATGTTTGGGCCTGCGTCAGACTGAAAATTTTCGGGCAGGAGTGGGACTTTGAAAATGTTTGGGCCTGCGTCAGACTGAAAATTTTCGGGCAGGAGTGGGACTTTGAAAATTTTCGGACAGGCGTGGGACTTTGAAAATGTTTGGGCCTGCGTCAGACTTTGAAAATTTTCGGGCAGGAGTGGGACTTTGAAAATTTTCGGACAGGCGTTGGACTTTGAATTATTTCTTGGCCTGCGTCAGACTTTGAAAATTTTCGGGCAGGCGTGAGACTTTGAAAATTTTCGGGCAGGCGTCAGACTTTGAAAATGTTTGGGCCTGTATCAGACTTTAAGAATTTTCGGAGAGGCGTTGGACTTTGAAAATGTTTGGGCCTGCGTCAGACTTTGAAAATTTTCGGACAGGCGTTGGACTTTGAATTATTTCGGGCATGCGTCAGACTTTGAAAATTTTCGGGCAGGCGTTGGACTTTGAAAATGTTTGGGCCTGCGTCAGACTTTGAAAATTTTCGGGCAAGGAGTGGGACTTTGAAAATGTTTGGGCCTGCGTGAGACTTTGAAAATTTTCGGACAGGCGTGGGACTTTGAAAATTTTCGGACAGGCATCAGACTTTGAAAATGTTTGGGCCTGCATCAGACTTTGAAAATTTTCGGACAGGCGTTGGACTTAGAATTATTTCGGGCAGGCGTCAGACTTTGAAAATTTTCGGGCAGGCGTCAGACTTTGAAAATTTTCGGACAAGTGTGGGACATTGAAAATTTTCGGACTGCCGTCAGACTTTGAAAATGTTTGGGCCTGCGTCAGACTTTGAAAATTTTCGGACAGGTGTGGGACTTTGAAAATTTTCGGAGAGGCGTCAGACTTTGAAAATGTTTGGGCCTGCGTCGGACTTTGAAAATTTTCGGGCAGGCGTGGGACGTTGAAAATTTTCGTTCAGGTGTTGGACTTTGAATTATTTCGGGCCTGCGTCAGACTTTGAAAATTTTCGGGCAGGCGTTGGACTTTGAAAATGTTTGGGCCTGCGTCAGACTTTGAAAATTTTCGGGCAGGCATTGGACTTTGAAAATTTTCGGGCAGGCGTCAGACTTTGAACATTTTCGGACAAGTGTGGGACATTGAAAATTTTCAGACAGGCGTGGGACTTTGAAAATGTTTGGGCCTGCGTCAGACTTTGAAAATTTTAGGACAGGCGTGGGACTTAGAAAATGTTAGGGCCTGCATCAGACTTTGAAAATGTTTGGGCCAGCTTCAGACTTTGAAAATTTTCGGGCTGTCGTGGGACTTTGAAAATTTTCAGACAAGTGTGGGACTTTGAAAATTTTCGGACAGGCGTGGGACTTTGAAAATTTTCGGACAGGCGTTGGACTTTGAAAATTTTTGGGCCTGGTGACCCAGGATATTGAAATGAATGGTGTGGGACTTTGAAATATTTCGGGCAGGCGTCAGACTTTCAAAAAATCTGACAACCAGGCCAGAGAGCAGGCCGTCTGCCCAAGGAGGCCGCCCCAACCCTCCTCTTTGTCGGACATAAGTCTGGTGAGCCTCCCTTGTTCGGCCCTGGAACTGCCTCGTCTGAAATTGCTCCCTTCTGAAATCGTGACAACTCCATTTTGCGGTTTGGGTGGAAAGGACCCCAGATAGGGAACCGGGTGCCCTATCTGCAGCGCCCCCCGATGGTGGCCAGCAGTACTGCAACCCTTTTAACCCAGGCTATTGAAAAATTGGTGTGGGACTTTGAAAATTTTCAGACAGGCGTGGGACTTTGAAAATTTTCGGGCAAGGAGTGGGACTTTGAAAATGTTTGGGCCTGCGTCAGACTGAAAATTTTCGGGCAGGAGTGGGACTTTGAAAATTTTCGGACAGGCGTGGGACTTTGAAAATGTTTGGGCCTGCATCAGACTTTGAAAATGTTTGGGCCTGCGTCAGACTTTGAAATTTTTCGGGCAGGAGTGGGACTTTGAAAATTTTCGGACAGGCGTTGGACTTTGAATTATTTCGGGCCTGCGTCAGACTGAAAATTTTCGGGCAGGCGTTGGACTTTGAAAATGTTTGGGCCTGCGTCAGACTTTGAAAATTTTCGGACAGGCGTTGGACTTTGAATTATTTCGGGCCTGCATCAGACTGAAAATTTTCGGACAGGCGTTGGACTTAGAATTATTTCGGGCCTGCGTCAGACTGAACATTTTCGGACAAGTGTGGGACTTTGAAAATGTTTGGACAGGCGTGGGACTTTGAAAATGTTTGGGCCTGCGTCAGACTTTAAAAATTTTCGGGCAGGCGTGGGACTTTGAAAATTTTCGGACAGGCGTTGGACTTTGAATTATTTCGGGCCTGCGTCAGACTGAACATTTTCGGACAAGTGTGGGACTTTGAAAATTTTCGGACAGGCGTCAGACTGAAAATGTTTGGGCCTGCGTCGGACTTTGAAAATTTTCGGGCAGGCGTGGGACTTTGAAAATTTTCGGACAGGCGTGGGACTTTGAAAATTGTCGGACAGGCGTCAGACTGAAAATGTTTGGGCCTGCGTCAGACTTTGAAAATTTTCGGACAGGCGTGGGACTTTGAAAATGTTTGGGCCTGCGTCAGACAAAATTTTTGGGCAGGCGTGGGACTTTTAAAATTTTCGGGCAGGCGTGGGACTTTGAAAATGTTTGGGTCTGCGTCAGACTTTGAAAATTTTCGGACAAGTGTGGGACTTTGAAAATTTTCGGACAGGCGTTGGACTTTGAATTATTTCGGGCCTGCGTCAGACTTTGAAAATTTTCGGGCAGGCGTGGGACTTTGATAATTTTCGGGCAGGCCTTGGACTTTGAAAATTTTCGGACAGGCGTTGGACTTTGAATTATTTCGGGCCTGCGTCAGACTTTGAAAATTTTCAGGCAGGCGTTAGACTTTGAAAATGTTTGGGCCTGCATCAGACTTTGAAAATGTTTGGGCCTGCGTCGGACTTTGAAAATTTTCGGGCAGGCGTGGGACGTTGAAAATTTTCGTTCAGGTGTTGGACTTTGAATTATTTTGGGCCTGCGTCAGACTTTGAAAATTTTCGGGCAGGCGTCAGACTTTGAAAATGTTTGGGCCTGTATCAGACTTTGAGAATTTTCGGACAGGCGTTGGACTTTGAATATGTTTGGGCCTGCGTCAGACTTTGAAAATTTTCGGGCAGGCGTTGGACTTTGAAAATTTTCGGGGCTGCGTCAGACTTTGAAAATTTTCAGACAGGCGTCAGACTTTGAAAATGTTTGGGCCTGTATCAGACTTTGAAAATTTTCGGACAGGCGTTGGACTTTGAAAATGTTTGGGCCTGCATCAGACTTTGAACATTTTCGGACAGGCGTTGGACTTTGCTAATCTAGCTCAACGTTTTAGCACCAATTTTAGCGCATCTGATTGTAAAATGTACAAACAAACAAAACAAAATGGAGACCATTCTCCTTGTATTTCAGTTTCAAACTGTTTACCCAAATCTTGACCTCCAAAATGGCGGAAAGGCTAAACCTGATCAGGTGATCGAAAAAAAATGTTGAACACTATAGCTCACAAGCGCTCATGCCACTTGATTGCGCTTTTGTGTTAATTGTATGACCACTAGATGGTGTTACTGCAGCAAAGACAGCCAACAAATGGCTGCGCTGTCGTATGCGTAACATCGAGTGCATAACCTACTTCCTTCAAATCAAACTTGGGTGATGGTTATGTTGATGCTACATTCTACCCCATCATTTTCTGGTCATTTAGATCAAAATCCTTTTTGACAAATGGAATTCTCATAGGGTTCAGATTTTTCAGAAGTGGCCACGACTTTCCTCGCATAGAATTTCCCCTGCCGTTCAATCGGTCCATCTCATGAGGTACTTATTATGCATTATTCATTGTTTCGAATAATCAGTTCGGTCTCATGCTGAGTTTCATCCGCACGCGGGCGCACGCACACACCCACAAACCCACACAAGTGCACTTCATCACGTAAAATTACCCTGGAAAAGTCACATGGTACTTAATCAGCAAACGTTAATTTAATAGCTAAATGATAATAGCCACGTAAAAAAAAATAATAAAAAAAAGATTAAAAAAAAAATAAAAAAAAATAAAAAAATAAAAAAGCTTTTACTCTGAAACAAAACACCGGAAATAAATTCGTCTTTATAAAATGTACTTGTCAGCTTGGCTGAATGTTCAACCACTCACCATACAGGTGCGCTCGGGCATCGGCGTTTTAATTGTTTCAGGCTAGAAAATGTGACGTTAGCTGCACTTGTACGCGTGGACGGCGACTTCTCGCGTCCCCGCGACACGTCGAGGCGGCCGAGCAACAAACTGGCAAAGCAGACAAGCGACACTCAAGAAGCGACGACTCCTGTTTTCTGCCTTTATGTTGGACGGTTGGTGCGCTGCGCGGTTGGAGAAGATCGTTTTTTCCCCACATCTACAATTGTGAAGCATCGCGTTGCTTGGATTATTTTTCGTCCCCTGTCGAGCGGGGCCAGTGAAATGTAGCTTCTGTTTCACAGATGTGAGGCACCACATCTGCAGCCTACAGGTCTGTATGATACCATCAACGTAATGACACTGCATGTTAAATGAGCCAAAATGTGACATTAGCCAGTCATTTTCTATACAAGAAAGATATTTTCTTTGCTAGCCTCTTGATAGCATCAGTCACACAGCTCACAAACATTGATTCACAGTAGTCACATGGATTAGCGAATCAAAAAAAAAAAAAAAAAAAAAAAAAAAAAGGATGTAACTCAGCATTTGTTCACCAGTGCACCTTCCTGTCATTTTACAGCAAGCCACCCCTCTCCCTGTTTACCTGCTCATGAGGAGGAGCTACTGCAGCTCCTCAACATCTGCCACCTCGGACCCTGGAGGCTGCCGTTCTGTTGATCAAGGAGCAGCAGGCAGCCTGCTGAGGACCATGATCCTAGCAAGGCTGCTTGCTTGAAAGCAGACCAAAACCGGTTCCGGTGTGGCGCTGATGACACGTCCCAGAGTGATATTTGACTGACAGGTGCTTCTCTGTCCAACCCGCGAGGGACAATGGCTCGCCCGGGTCCAGGCTTGTTGCTTCCTTCAAACGGACTGGGCTACCCTCCCCAGAATCTGGCCAGAGTGGTGGTGTGGGAGTGGATGAACGAACACGGGCGCTGGAGGCCCTACAGTGCAGCTGTGTGCCACCATATTGAGAACATCCTAAAGGGGGACGCCAGAGGAAGCGTGGTTCTGGGACAGGTAGATGGCCAGCTATCTCCTTACATCATCGACCTGCAATCGATGCATCAGTTTCGACAGGACACAGGTAAGAGATGCGCAAAAGGTGTTGGTGACACTTTGGGCTTTTACTTCACAGATATGACAAGAATTGTTGACAAAGACTATGTAATTGAATCACAGAATTATATGACTTCTCCATTATCCCACTCGAGGATTTTGTGGCCCCATACACTTTAGTTGAAATATGATGTAGATCTATAATTAGGGAAATTGTGCTTCCTTTTGCAAATGATGGCACATCATCTCTCTTTGGGACTGATTAAAAGTAAGCCTTGATGTGTTAGCCACACACAAGTCTTATGTAACGTTCAAGGGAATGAACGAGTCATCAATGTCCCGGGCGGCCTGCTTTGGGAGTTTAGTATGGAGGACCGAAACTGCCAAAATTCAAAATAAATACATGACTAAATAAATAAATAAATTACTAAAAGTGAAAATAAAAACGGATATAAAAATTTTTATTTGAAAATGAACCCCAATCCTTTGTATTTAGTTTTTGAATTATATTTTTTATCTGTTTTTATTTTCACTTTGTCTATTTATTTATACATTCATATTTATTTTTTTAATTATATTTTATCTTTTTCACTTTTAGTCTGTATTTATTGATATATTTGTATTTAATTTTTTAATTATTTTTTTATTTATCAGTTTTTATTTTCACTTTTAGTCTTATTTAATTTATTTATTCATTTATACATTTGTATTTAATTTTTTAGTTATATTTTTATATCTGTTTTTATTTTCACTTTTAGTCTATTCTTTTTTTTATTTATGCATTTGGATTTAATTTTTAAATTATATTTTTTTATGTTTTTATTTTCACATTCAGTCTATTTATTTATTTATACATTTGTATTTAATTTTTGAATTATTTTTTATATCCGTTGTTTCACTTTTAGTCTATTTATTTATACATTTATATTAAATTTTTTAAATTATATTTTTCTCCGTTTTTATTTTCACTTTTAGTCTATGTATTTATGTATGTATTTATACATTTGTATTTAATTTTTTAATTCTATTTTTTATTTATCAGTTTTTATTTTCACTTTTAGTCTTATTTATTTATCCATTTATACATTTGTATTTCGTTTTTGAGTTATATTTTTTTATATCCGTTTTTATTTTCACTTTTAGTCTATTCTTTTTTAGTTTATGCATTTGTATTTAATTTTTAAATTATATATTTTTTTTTATATCCATTTTTATTTTCACTTTTAGTTTATTTATTTATTTATTTAGTCAGTCATTTATTTGTTTTTAATTTTTTCCACTTTTGGCCCATACTGCCAGGACGAAGTGTTATTCAAATGGGGGTTAGGGTTAGGGTTAGCTGTCCTAATGTCTTGGGTTGGTTGTCATTGGTCAAGTGAGCGTCTTGGCGAACAATGTATTGTTGTTGTATTTAATTTTAGAATTATATATTTTTTTAATATCCGTTTTTATTTTGACTTTTAGTCATTTATTTATTTATGGTAGTCATTTATTTATTTTGAATTTTGGCAGTTTTGGTCCTCCATAGTTTCGGAGCATCCAAACGCTGTGAGATGAAAAGGCGCTGCAACCATTTATTCATGCGTAAGTGTCGCTGGGCATGCCGCGACCTTGCTGAAGGGCACCTTGTCGGCGGGGAGACGCGTTCATCAAGAAAATGGGTGTTGTAGCTCGGAGCAGAGGTCGCTTCTCCTGATGTCAGATCTATGTAATGAGTTTGAAGTAGACGTTAAGAAATTCAAATGTACAATTACTGTTGGAATCGTGCATCTTTGTTTTATCGTGTTCCTTTAATGTGGCTCCGTTTGGAAGCGAGTAGAGCATGTCTTTTTAAAAGCATGCCATCACTCTCGTGACATGAACAGAGTTTCCGAGTTGACATATATCACACGATAAAAGTACAGTACATGTCACTCCAAAGCAAAAGCCGGTCAGGCCAGTCTTTGTTTGGTTCTGTGTCATTTTCACAGATGAGAGTTGCCCTTTTTTAAAATGAGACCAGATGTTTTGGTTTCTGCTCTACTGCTCTACTGAAGCTTCGTATGTTCCCAACAGCCAGTCTCCGTGTGTGCGAGCTCATTTTGCTCTTGTCTTCGGAGCCAAGATATATTCCCACCCAGAGATGGGCGGTCAGGGTAGGCAAGTGAGGCAGTGCCTCCCCCTGTTGTCCTGCCCCCAGCATGTGAAGAGTTAAACAAAACAAAATTGTAATTAAATATGTTTCATTAGATTTTATGGTCTGCTTTAGACTGGGGGAAAAAAAAATCTGATTTGATTCGCTTCAGTTTGATCAGATATTAATTAATAAATTATGAAACATCAATTTTTCTTAAATATCAAGGATATGATAAAAACACCATAAACATTAAATTCCAATATTTTGCGGAAGCAGCAACTTGTTGAGTGATTTCGTTTAATGAAAGTAACACGTTATGATTTAAGTGTTGCACAAACATTAACATCAGCAAGGATGAGATGAAAATATTTTCAGAATTCAATAAATGTAAATGTCAATTAAGATTCTGTATTGCCTTGAAGTGCAATAAGTTAGGTCTTTCATAAATGTAAGAAATTACATATGAACAGTAAGTTTCAAGGAAACTTTAAGATCCAAAAAATAATGGCCTTTAAAATTCTATTTTCTTATGAATTTATGGGAAAAAGAGATTAAAATCGTTTTAATATCGATGAATCATTTTTTTTTAAACCCAGCCCTGCAGATTTTAACAATCCAGTAATTATCGCTTATGTCATTAAAATATCTAAATGTGCGTATTTCCTGTTTAATCGGGGTTTTCATAACAGTAAATATAAACGGAAAGACCAAATGCTTTTTTTAATTGGGAAAAAAAAAAAAAAAAGTTTACTTTTATATGAAATATTATTTTGTTTGTCTTGCAATCACATTGTTGAACAGTGTGGAATTGATTGAAGCATAATCGAAAGCTTTGAAAACGTATTCAGAAATTCAATGTTGCCCGTTGATTTGAAACATGATTCAATGAAGGTCAAAATTAAAATATAGGCTAATCTTCTATTTTGAGTTCATAATTTTTTTATATCCGACTCCAGAGAAGTCAGTCACTGCACGTCAGTGAATCCCACCGCGTTCGTATCATGCTCCCTTTCTGTAGGATGTACTGTGAGTGTCACGACAGGAAACCGTCTCATAAATGGGGAGAAGAAAAAAAAAACAGGAAAACTCTTTCTCCGAGATAATTTAATAATATTGCATAACATTCACTGAGCGATACAAAATGACTCGTGTGTGTGCATCCAAGGTGACCTGCATCGATCAATCCGTATTATGTAAATGTGCACTAATTCGCTTACGCTCACCAGCCACAACAGTAGGTACACTTAGAAACATTCTTTTAATACTTGTTTGAGATTTAAAGAAAATTGTTGACGCTTACTCTTGTACAGTGTTAGATTGTATAAGGTAGTGAAGGTACACAAAGTGTCCCGTGAGGGTACGTGCATTATTCTGACACACAAAGCAAGACTTCAAATCACTGTAAGTGTAACACCTTGAGCTCTATTGATAGTCGTCAACAACCTTGTGTAAGTGTGTTCGACTAACGGGTTTTTGCTCAGTCTATAAATTCCATGGCATTGAATGGTGTAGCTCCCTTGCTAATACAAAAAAAATCTATAAATGTAGAGTGTTTATAATAACAGTAAGATTCTCTTCTGACACCTTTTGAAAGGTTGCATTGCCTGTCTTCTCATACTAAACACATCTAGTGTTGTCGCTATCAAATATTTTTGGATTATTGATCAATTTATTGATATTATTGATCAATCTATTGATTATTTAATCGAGTAATTGGATTGAGTTGTTTAAATTTATATATTTGCACCTTTTTTTTTATTTTTTTAAATGACTAATTTAATAAATCTTGTTAGGTCCAAAAGGAACTTGCATAACTAGTGTTTCAAAGAAATTTAGTTAAATGTCTATATTTTTTTACATGTTTAAACATTTTGGGGCCTATTCACTAAAGGTTTACGTTGCCTTTGCACCGCGCTAACCGGCAAAAATGGAGCATTTAGGGAGCGCCTAATTCACTAAACACGCGCAGATGGGGAAATCCGTCACTAAGTGCTCTGCCGAATAGATTGCGTCACGGTGCGCCGGTGTTATTTGCGCGTATGTAAATGAGGTAATTTGCATACATTTGACGCAAAATATGCCCACCCCAATGCAAATGAGACTCATTGATATGCAGCGTCTAATTCACTAACGTCAGCGCAAATAGCAACACCGCGTTTGCGTGACGCAAATAACGTTTTTAGAAAGCATGTATTAACCTGACGCATAACCTGACGCACCTCGATCTCCGGCAGTGCATGCCATTTGCCGCACAACATGCGTGGCTGATCACGCAGAGAGAGTGAGAGAGAGCGAGAGCGAAAAAGAAATAGAAATATATTTCCGTGTTAGTTTAGGACAACATAACGTAACCCGGACTGATCGGCAATGACAGGGAGGCATTTTACGATCATTTTTACGTGCCAGATGCATACTGTACACCCACGCCAACCTTAAAATGCGAGCGCAACAATAATTTGTACTTTATGAATGAATGACGTCGTTGTCGTCCTCTCTGCTCTGTACAGCTTAATGGCGCTATAAACGCTTACTCTCGGTCCAACCTCGCTTTCTGATAATGTCATCTTTCTAGCAACTGTTACTATAGCAACCGTGTTGTTGGCGCAAATCCATTGCCATGTGTGGTAAATCGGGTGCAAATTTGCTCCAAGCTGTCATTTTTGTGGCCGTGTTTGTGCCGGTATATGATTAGAGCAATATCCTTAGTGAATAGGTGGGTAAATGGGCGCAGACTGCGTGTGCAGTTGTGGTGCAATATTTCGCGCTATTACCGGACGCAGCGCATTCTTAGTGAATAGCCCCCTTTGTTTTATACCAAAAGACAAATAACTGTCTTAACTCATTCATTCGCAGCCGTTCTCACTGAAGCAATCCCCTTCGCTCCCGGCTGTTTTACTGGATTTTGACTGAGTTTGCAATGTCAACAAAATATTATGTTCTATTGCTATAAAAACATGGAACCTACCAAAAGAAAGATTAGTCTCTTCTTTCATCAGGAAATAAAGTGTATATAGGTATCTGTTTCCGTTTTGCAGCAATTAGGATATAGCTAAATTGCATCATTACTCACAAACCTGTTGAAAACGCTGGGAAAAAGAGCTTGTTGCAACATGGCCCTGGCTGATCTCTTATACTCTCCTGGCCGTTTTTTGTAATAACTACCAGTGCTTTAAGCGACCTCTTCATGTTCGAAGCTGTATCAAGCCTTCTTCATGCTCTAGCATAAAAAAATAAATAAAAAAAAGTTTTTGGGCATAAAGGTCAATGTATTAAGCATATTTATACGTTTTTTGGGGGGTTTGAATGAGTTAATTGTGATTAAAATTATTACAGAATTAATCGTGATTAATATTGTCTTTATAATTGAGCAGCACTAAATCTGACTCATTTTAATTTTGCAATAAAGTGTGTTACAAAAGCATTTTTTTTTTCCTGATTACTGTTTATTAACCAGTGATTGGTGTTTATTTCGTACTTCGCATTTGTACATTTATTTATTTATTTTTAAATAAGGGTTTTGATGTTGTACTATGTTACCGGTTCGGTCAATGTTTTCCAAAGCAAAAACAGATGTGTGCAAATGTTTGATTACATATAGAAGATAATCAATGTTATTCCATAAAGGACTAAAGAAATCCACAAACAATTACTGTTGATATGCTGAAATCAGAAGATTTGGACAATTTTACATTAAAAAATGACTCCAAACGATGACTCGATTATGAAAAATAGTAGTTGATAGGAAGCATCCATGTCAGCATGGCAGTCAGGTGGTCCATATCTGTCGTGGTTACTAACTGGTGTGTGTCTGTGATGGCTGCAAGCTGAGCCAAGCCGCCATTTGTCAAGAGCCGAGCGCGGCGCCGGGACCTGACGTTTATCGCTCCTTGTTGCGATGTTGTGTGTGTTATCTTCCCTCACGGCTGGTATAAACCTGTCGCGTGAAGGCCTGACGGACGGCGGCCTCACGGTCACCTGCTCCCATCTCCTCTTTGTTCTCTGTGTACACGCCAGCCGTGCCTTCCAAATGGCTGAAGCACAGACCGCAACTCCCATGATGCTTTCAGAGTGTAATGTTTGTTGGTGGGAAAAGTGTATTGAATGTTTGCTTATTGTTTTTTGTTTTTTTTTGTGGCTCAGGAGGTCGGAATCAGTTTTCCGGGGGGGGGGGGGTTGAAGCGCCTTCGCGCTTGCCGGTGACGTCAGTACAACAGTGCTAACGAAAGCTTCGGTTTGGTTTCTTTTTTTTAGCTGTTCACAAATCAATCACAATAACAAAAATAGGAACACATTAACAGTCTAAACTGACAATATTTCTCACATCTGAGACAATTATTTTGTGTATTTATTTAGTCAATTTATTTTATTTATTGAATATATTTTGCATTTATATTCGTAGGTTTATTTACGTTTTTACAATTTAAGTCCGTACATTTTATTATTTAAATTACATCTTTAATATTTTCTTTCCAATGTTTGACGTCAACTGGATAATTTCCAGTCAGTCCTGTAGCAGGACGTGTTCGTTAGGCGACCCCGATACAATCCGGCAGCCCGAAACCGGTTAATACAAAAACAAGTCTACTTAAAGGCAGGGTCTTCCGTTTTCACTCAGGAAAATGCACTTTATAAATACAGGATGTATATCCATGAATTCCTTCTCAATCGACACCTCTGGGCTTCTGTTAATGTGTGGTGGTGATTTTGTTTTTAATTTTGAAATATACCGGATTTACCTTGACGCAAAGACGCCCGACTTCCTGTCCCGCTCGTAATTTTTTCAGCTTCATGAAAATCCGCTTACGGAAACACCGTGTCCGTTCCGTAGTCAGTGTGAATTGTGCGTCAATTAGCGGTGAATGCTTGCGAACGTAGCGTATTTAAGATTTTTATTAGGATTTGTAAGACGTTCACAGGTGGTTTTTATTTGTCGCAAAGACATTTCAAACATATTCAGACCATTTTTCACTGTCTGCAAAGATCTTTTAAAATCTTTTACACACCCTGACGAACCACTCAGTGCTTCGTATACAGGACAGTTGAAGCTAAGAGTTTTATGCAGTGTGGCTGAATATCTGGCAGAAGGCAGTTTTTGGCTCACAGCCAAGCAACATTGATCTGTTCTGTTCCCTCGAGGGCTGCTTGAACCTCTAAACACTTGAGTAGACTGATCCCCCTTTCACTACACCCACTCCCACCTGCAAAACACACACGCTTATCTGCCACATCCATCATGTACCCACTCTTGTGGCCTCTGTTTCACACTGCAGTTATTGCCTTTGCTTCCTAACTTTTTTTTGTTTTTTTTGTTTTTGCCACGATGGCGAAGTGACACGTACACAAGAAAGTGTGCACTCAGGGATGACTGCGAAGTTGTCAAGGTGGAGCAGGAAAGAAGGTGGCTGGTGTTTTTAAGGCTCTCGCAGATGCAATTATGTGCTGGCAGACAGGTTAGGGTGATGAAAAGTTTCCTGAGAAGGACGTTGTGACTAGGGCTGGGAAAAAAAGTCGACCAAGTCGACTTGGTGTGAATTGCCTAGCGCCTGACGATTCGATTCGTATCACGATTAATAGGTCACGATTCGATTCGATACCGATTAATCCCGATACAAATGTATAAATCGATTGTTGCGATTTTTTTACTCAAATTTAGAAAATACTATTCAGTAAACTTGTGCATGTACACTGTAAGATTTGTATGAAAAGGTATTATTTTCCATCTTTGGCTATGGAGAATCTCAACTACAGCTCGGTCTGATATGCTTTGGGTCCAGACTGCATATACAACATAAAAAATGTGTGTTCCCAGAATAAGTCAGGACCCAAGGAAGCTTGTAGCATTCCTGTGATTACAAGAAATAGAAAGTTGGCAAAAGAAATGAGAAGAAATAAGTCAGAAGCTACAAACCTAGTCAGTATAACTTGTCAACCTCTGACTAAACCAGCGTCTCCGATTACCAATGTGAGACTAGCGCTACTAAATACAAGATCACTAGTTAACAAATCATTGTCGATTCATGACATTATTATGACATATGATCTTGACTTATTTCTCCTCAGTGAAAACATGGCTAACAGAAGGTTCCTGCAACACGGTTCTCAATGAGGCAACACCAACAAATTTTAGTTTCATGAACAAATGTCGTAATGGCAAAAAAGGTGGTGGACTTGCTGCCATTTTTAAATCTCTATTTCAGTGTAAAGAAATTTCATTGGGAAGCTTTAATTCATTTGAATATCTTAGTCTTTTGGTAAAAGGTGAACCAAATATCGTCATTGTCATAATTTATAGACCTCCAAAACAAAAAGGCAGATTCATGGAGGAATTTGAAGAAATGCTGTCAGTAATTTGTACCGACTATGATTATCTGGTCTTAACTGGAGACTTTAACATTCATGTTGACAACAACTTGGATAAAAATACCAAAGAATTTTGTAATATACTTGATACTTTTGGTCTCTCACAACATGTAAAAGGTCCAACACACAATCAAGGTGACATTCTTGATCTCGTCATCTCTAAAGGTGTTGACATTTTATCTGTTGAGGTGAAAGATCTGGCTATTTCAGATCATTCCTGTGTGTTTTTTTAAATACAAACAATCCCAGAAGTTCAAACAACTACTGTCTCTATTTAAAAAAAGGTACATAAATGAGAATACAAGCAATATGTTTATGGAATTAATGGCTGCATCACCAACTGTAAATGCAGAGACCGTTGATGAACTTCGGGATGAATTCACCTCAAAAATCTCAAATGTTTTGGATGCTGTTGCTCCTATTAAAACTAAGACCATTTCATCCCGAACTAAAACACCTTGGAGGTGTACTACCAACATAATGACTTTGAAATCTAAATGCAGAAAAGCAGAGCGAAAGTGGAGAAAAACTAAACTCCAAGTTCATTTTGACCTGTACAGACAATGTCTTTGTCATTTTAACCAAGAGTTAGTAATAGCTAGACAACAACACTTTTCTGAAATTATTAGTAGGAACCTCAACAATACACGCACTCTATTTGGCGTGGTTGACAAACTTACAAATCCCCCAAATCAAACAGCGCCAGAATTCCTCTCAACAGATAAATGCAATGAATTTGCCTGCTACTTTAGTGAAAAAGTACAAGCCAACAGGTCAAACATTGTTACAAACCAGCAAAATAACAAAACGATGCTGCACTTAAAATCACCTAGGAATAATTTAATTACCATGACAGAATTTGACTCAGTGGATCAAAATACTGTAGTAGACTTGGTTCAGCAATTGAAACCTTCCACGAACTGTCTTGACTCAATACCATCTGGCTTTTTCAAAACCATTGTGAAATCTGTTCAGATCGATTTACAACAAATAATTAATTGCTCACTTCAAGCAGGTGAGCTTCCTAAATCTATGAAAGTAGCCGCCGTTAAGCCCATTCTAAAAAAGAGAACACTGGATGTCTCCCTGCTAGCAAATTATAGACCAATCGCAAACCTTCCCTTCCTAACTAAAATATTTGAAAAAGTGGTTTTTAATCAACTCAGCAATTTCTTGAGCTTAAACGGACTTCTGGATAAATTCCAGTCAGGTTTCCGACCTCATCACAGTACAGAAACAGCTCTGATTAAAGTACTGAACGATATAAGATTGAGCACTGATGCAGGGAAGGTATCGGTGCTCCTCTTGTTGGACCTCAGTGCAGCATTTGACACGATTGATCATAATATACTGTTAGACAGGCTGGAAACTTGGGTGGGATTAAATGGAACAGTCCTTAAATGGTTCAGGTCCTATTTGGAGGAAAGGAGTTACTTTGGGACTATTGGAAATTTTGAATCTGATCGAAAGGCCATGACATGTGGGGTTCCTCTAGGGTCAGTCCTTGGACCCCTGTTGTTCAGTCTGTATATGTTACCTTTGGGTCAAATGCTTCAGAACGCCGATGTTGACGATCATAGTTATGCAGATGACACACAACTGTATTTATCAATGTCCCCAAATGACAGCAGTTCTATTAACGTATTGTGTCATTCTCTAGAGCAAATTAACAACTGGATGAACCAAAATTTCCTTCAGCTGAACGAAAACAAAACGGAGCTCATTGTTTTCGGCAATAAAGAAAATAGGATTGCTGTTAAAAAACAGCTTGAGTCACTGTCTTTAGAAACTAAAGACCAAGTTTGAAATCTTGGGGTACTAATAGACTCAGACCTGACCTTCAGCAATCATATTAAATTCATCACTAAAACAGCATTTTACCAGCTGAAAAACATATCCAGACTGAAGGACTGCATGCTTCAAGCAGACCAAGAGAAGCTTATCCATGCTTTTATCTCCTGCAGAATAGATAACTGTAACGGTCTTCTGACTGGACTCTCTCAAAAGAACATGAGACAATTGCAGCTCATTCAGAAAGCTGCAGCTCGAGTTTCGACCAAAACAAAGAGATCAGAACATATTACTCCAGTACTTAAGGATTTACACTGGCTCCCAGTCAGCTGTAGAATTGATTTTAAAGTTCTGCTACTCGTCTATAAATCACTCAATGGTTTAGGTCCTGAATATATCCAAGAAATGCTGATTGAGTACAAACCCAGCAGGGCTCTGAGATCGACAGACTTGGGCCAACTAGTGGAACCCAGAGTTCGAAGCAAACATGGTGACGCTGCATTTAGCTATTATGCTGCACACAGATGGAATAGGCTACCAACAGAAGTGAAGTCAGCCCCGAGTGTAAATGCTTTCAAATCCAGGTTAAAAACTTTGCTTTTTTCTTATACCTTTGATTAGGGACTTTTAAACAGCTTTAATTTAGTGTTTTTTTTATTATTTTAAACTTCCTTATGTTAAATGTTTTAAAGTTTGTTGAATAATGTTTTAAGATTGTTATTGTATGTTCTTTTTAGTAAATTTTGCAACCTATTTTCATTTATTTTTCTTCCTCTGAATGTTAACTACTGTTTCTTGATGCTTATGTGTTGTCTTTTCCTTGTGTAAAGCACATTGAGTTGCCTTGTGTATGAAATGTGCTATACAAATAAACTTGCCTTGCCTTGCCTTATGCATCTGAAACTTCAGTCTTATAACTGTGAGCCACTGTATTTAATAGGGGTGTGAATTGCCTCGTAACTGACGATTCGATCCATATCACGATTCATAGGTCACGATTCGATTCGATACCGATTAATCCCGATATGAATTTGCAAGTTGATTGTTGCGATTTATTTTTTTTTTACTCAAATTTAGAAAATACCATTCAGTAAACTTGTACATGTACACTGTAAGATTTGTATGAAATTGTATTATTTATTGATCTGAAACTTCAGTTTTATAACTGTGAGCCACTGTATTTAACAAACGGGTTGTAACCTTTTTCATGTTAGAACAGCATTGAAATAAAATATTAAGGCTTAATGTTCCATTAACTCATTCACTCCCAGCCATTCACATTTCCCAATCCCGTTCGCTCCCGACTGTTTTACTGGATTTTTACTGATTTTGCAAGGCCCACAGAATATTTGTGTTCAATTTCTATAAAAGTATGGAACCTACCAAAAGAAAGATTAAAGTCTCTTCTTTCATCAGGAAAAAAAAAAAAAGTATGCTTCTATCTGCTTCCGTTTTGCAGCAATAAGCATTAGAAGAGAGCTAAGTTTCACCAGTTACGTCTTTGGGACACTTACATAAAAAAAAACGTATTTACACGTTATTGGGAGCAAATGAGTTAATATAACATTCTTCCATGCTTAAGGTGTGAAAGTTAAGACGTTTTGTTGAATATTTTTCCATCAAAAATGGATGTTGAAAAATCGATTCGGCCGCCTATTGAATCGATTTGAGAATTGCGTGCTGTAGTATCGCGATATATTGCCGAATCGATTTTTTTTTAACACCCCTAGTATTTAACAAACGGGTTGCAACCTGTTTCATGTTTGAACAGCATTGAAATAAAATATTAAGGCTTAATGTTCCATTAATATAACATTCTTCCATGCTTAAGGTGTGAATCCTAACCCTAAGTAAGACGTTTTGTTGAATATTTTTCCATCAAAAATTGATATTTAAAAATCGATTTGGCTGCCTATTGAATCGATTCGAGAATTGCGAGCTGTCGTATCGCGATATATTGCCGAATCGATTTTTTTTTTTAACACCCCTAATCGCCTACAACATTGAAATGAAGGGAAGTGTATGTATGTGTGTACGTGCGTGCGAGGCTGCGTGCGGGGGCGCTGCAGTTAGACTAAATTGAAGACTATTATTGTACATTAAATATCAGGAACAATGGATTTTATATACAGATTGTCCATTCAATTCAACACATGTTCAACATTTGCCTCAAATCTAACAAAATAATAATAAATAAATAAATTAATAATAATAATAATAATAATAATAATAAAAAGTTGATTAGTCATTAAAAATATGAGAAGCAATAAAAAGATGATTATGGCTGTCACCTGTAGTTGTGACACTGCACATAGGCAGCAGGAACAAGCTTAAAAATAGCCAGCACAAAATACATTTGATCACAAATATATCCTTGTTTTGAAACTGTTTTTCCATCCATCCATCCATTGCAATTTATTTATCCTGATGGAATTCATTTGCCATTTAGCACAATATAGTGATAGTTTTAACACTTTTTATTGAACAGCTTGATAAAAACAAGTTCCACCAAATACTTTAAAACAAGCTCTCCCTTCACAAACAAGCCCTTGGCAAGAAACCGCCATTTTAAAGGGGTCAAGTCAAAAAAAAAATTCTTGACAATATGTTCTATGCAGCCCCACTAGTCTAAATACGGTATTTTGGTTAATATTGTGTTAGTGGAATATGAGTTATGCAGCAAAATCTAGCTTTTTTTTTTTTTTTTCCCCCAATATCAGAAGACGGCCATTTTGCCACTTGCTGTCGAGTGAAAATGACATCGGTTATTCAGGTCTCAGGTAACAACCAATCACAGCTCAGCTTCAGGAAACAAGCGAGCTTTGATTGGTCGTTGCCTGAGCAACTGTGATGTCATCTTAAGTCGACAGCAAGTGGCAAAATGGCTGCCACTTGAGATGGATAAAAACGGCTGGATTTTGCTGCATAACTCCTATTCCACAAATGTAATAATCAGAATGTCATGTTTAGACTAGTGAGATCAAATCTAACATATTATTGTTAACAAATGTTTAAGGTTGACTTCCGCTTTATTGGCGCAGCCTGGCCATTCCGATTGAAGTGTTTTCATGTGCGTTGATTGGAATAAGAATTGGCATAACCCACCCCCGTCAATCGGAAGCAAATTTTGATCTGATTTAGTCTAATTGGGTCAGAATATTCAGAATGGCGTGTTTACATGACTCATTTTTAAATCAGATCAAGCTTTTATTCTGATTAAATGTGTCCGTGTAAACATGACTACAGTCCTTTGGTGTCTAAAGAGGTCATTGAGATTAAATGAAAATTGTATTTGTATCCGTAAACAAACCAGACTATATTGACTTGACTTGATGCACCTTACTGTGTGAAGGATTTACTTAAGAGGCTGGGCTAGGATTTAGCTTGTATTGTCATCAAACAGTTGTTCCTTGTTCCACACTTTTTTTTTGTGTCTGGTTTTGTTAAAAAAAAAAAAAAAAAGACTGCAGAGAGAATTTTAGATTTTGGTTTCTGGTTCTCAGTTGCAGATTTAAAACGGAACAGAAGTAATGATTCAAAATGCAACGTCAAGGAGGAGATACATTTTGTTGAGACCGCCCTGCTATTCAGCTTGGATGCACAAGAGCTTCTGCACTCCTCACTCATATTTATAAATCTTATCTCGTGTGAAAAAAATGTACTGCTTGATCTCCCACGTTAGGTATCTCTTTGCAGCTGGCAGTTTCTGTAAACAGTGGTAACGGTGAGGATTTCTCAATTGTGCAGAAAGGGAGTTATATTACCTAATAAGGAAAATGCCAGAGGCATCTAAACAGTACATACTCTGACTTTGAACTCTGATCTGTGCTTTTGAGATGTGAGCTGAACAATCGGAACATATAAGAAAGCTTTGACTAAATATCAAGTAAAGCTGTAATATAAATGTGATATACGGTCGACAAAATACTATATGTGCAATGTAGATGATCTCTGATGTGTTGTTGTCGATTTTTCGGTTACTGTTTGGAGTGGCTTTTTCACCAACACAGTTGTATGCCATATTTGGAGTGTGGTGCTTCAGGACTTGGCACTGATTTTACTGCATCTAACTTGGCTTATAAAGAGTGGCGCTCATGTAGGTTCTGTAACGTTCATGGTGATGTAAATAGTCCAGACCGTGGTTCACTTTTTGTTGCTGCTTTGTTTCCTTTTACACAGTTCAAACAGTAGCTTGAGCATTCTAGCATTCTGCAAAGGCTGTAAGCGAGAAAGCAAGAAATGTGACGTATTTATTTAATAGTAATAAATATATATATATATTAGGGGTGTAAAAAAAATCGATTCGGCGATATATCGCGATACTACATCGCGCGATTCTCGAATCGATTCAATAATCGGCAGAATCGATTTTTATTTTATTTTTTTATTTATTTATTTTTATTATTTTTTTTAGGATTCACACCTTGAGCATGGAAGAATGTTATATGAACGGAACATTAAGCCTTAATATTTTATTTTAATGCTGTTCAAACATGAAACAGATTACAACCTCTATAAGACTGAAATTTCAGATAAATAAATAATACATTGTCATATCAATCTTACACTCTACAAGCTTACTGATTAGTATTTTCTAAATTTGAATGAAAAAAATCGCAACAATCGACTTATAAATTCGTATCGGGATTAATCGGTATCGAATCGAATCGTGACCTGTGAATCGTGATACGAATCGAATCGTCAGGTACTAGGCAATTCACACCCCTAATAAATATATATATATATAAGTTTTATGGTGGTTTCGTAAGCCATCAAATAAAATCAATCAGACTATGGACGTCATCGAGAGCTGAGTAAAGCATGACGGACTATGCTTACATAGCAACGGTTGCTAAATGTGTGATTGGTCAATGCTCGTTTGGGGGCGGAGTTTGTGAAAGGTCAATTGTGAATTTAATTTGCTTCATGGATGCGGAAGTCCTCGCCAGTAACGTATGAATCCAGTACAAGCATTTAATCAGAATACCGTGCTTCTAACGGAATGGTTAGGAGACTATGCAAATTGAGTTGACCAGACACCCCATTACGATGACTGCATTGTTTGTTTGTGCATACTACAACTGCAAGTCCCATCAGCCTAACATAATTTGAGGACTGGAACGGATTAATTTCATTTCCATTCATTTTAATGGGAAAAGTCACCTTGATTTCCGAACATTTCGAGCAGTCTTAATTTTGAAAAGAATTTTTAATTAAGTTTTAGTTGTCAGTCAATATAGTTATCGTTATTGTCTCAATCAATGGCTTCTATTTTTATTTTCGTTTCATTTTCGACTGGGGGAAAAAAAAATCTTGCCAAATTTTTCTTAGATGAAATCATCACTGGTTTCGAGTTGCAAACAAGGTCACAGATGGGGGGGACTCGGCGGCCCATGTCTGGGCGAGAGAAGCAAGGTGTCCATTTGTTTGAATCCTCATAAGGGTTTTCCATGAGTGACCTTGGCACGGGCATAAAGATAATTTAGCTCCCAGGTGTACCTCACAGACCATAACTGGTCTTAAAAGCCAAAATGTGTAATTAACTCTTCTTAAATCTGCCTCACTAACTGTGAATATGGCTTGATCCCATCATTTAACAAGGTTGTAAGGTCATTTTACGTACATAACTGTTCCTCAACATATCCTCTGACACAGTACGTCTTTAAGTCAACTTTGTGCTGAGTAGGCAGGATACAACGCTAATGTATATAATATATCGTCCCTGTGTATAAGGCTTGACATGAAATATGGTGTTGTCACATGCAAGCGAGATCTGCAGCTTAACTGGCTGAGGTAATTGTGTGCGTGTGCATGTGCCTGTGGTATTGAATAGATGTTGCAGTGGATCAAGATTATTTTCATAATGGGAATCATAATGTTCACATTTGGGGATTAATGTTGTTGCAGTTCATGTGTTTGTGGTGATCGGAGCAATACACATACAACGGTATTACTTCTGTAATGCAAATTGTTCTTCTGACTTTCCCAAACAGTCCTTTTATTTTTGTTATTCCCAATTGTATAAATATTCAAAATTCTTGTTTACTTTTACGTTTGTTTTCTGTTTGGCAGAGCTGCTTTCAAACTGGATTGATTCCAGAATTACAGAACTCTGCAGTCATCAATTGGCTGGTGTCTGAGACAAATCCTGTTTGAGAATAATGGAGCCTCATTGCTGCACTGTTAGGAAGCACACAGATTCAATCCCAAACATTTTCAAAGGTCGATTTTACATAAAGTATGGAGAAATCAATGATAGATATATTATTTTCTTTCTCCCCTGACGAAGGAAAGACTCATGTACGTCAAGCGGACTCATGGTGCCATGAAACTAAAATATGCAAGAGACGTGCATTCAGCCGCACTTACAGAATCTTCTCAACACGCGCCTCTTTTTAGCATTCATGCATAAGCAGGTAGACCGGCACATGTGCATGAGCCTTGTTGTCATACCCACACGCGGTGAGTCAGTGAGTGGCGAGGACAGTCACGAAATCCACAAATTCTGAAGGTTATGGCAGCGTCTGATGCTTGGCTGCATTGTTGGGCTTTGCACGTGGACCAACTACAAATTATTTTTTCTAGTTGTTGTTTTGTTGTTGTTGTTTTTTTTTTTTTTTTGTGTAGCACATTTCTCAAGCAAGGCGGTTTGTAGTGGTGCTTTTGCCAATCAAAACGGATCACCATGGTTGATGACGGCTTGGTTTGTTTGGACTCGTGGTTAAATTACAAAAGGTCCACCGGTTTCAACTCTACATTGAAGATTTATTTTTTTTACGGTTCATTTGAATTTTGTTCCTAAATAGAAAAAAAACTAAAGCCACAAACAAATTCCACTACGTCTAAAACCCTTTACCTGTGTCCGTAACGCCTCGTCTCATCATCCCATTAATTAAGTAGACTTGTGTCAAATTGGCGCCACTGATCCCCCAAGTGGTGGGAGGTTTACATGACAATAACAAAATAAATGTAACAGGAATGGCTCTACAGTTCAAAGTGCAATAATGTAACATCAAAACATAAACAATAAATAACGTGCCAGTTCAAACCAAGAAACCAACCCAAAAAAAGATTGTAGATATGACACATTTTAATTAAATATTTTATTTTGATTAGATTTAATTTGATTTGATTGAACATATAAACAAGCAGACAAAACAAATTAAAAGAAAAGAAAATCCCAATAAAATCATCAATCAATCATAGTTTACATGTTCAAAAGGGAGTAGGAAGAAGTTAAAAACTTATCCAGTCCTACCTCTTGTACTTTATATATTTAAACTTATTTCATTATTAATACAATACTAATTTACTATTTTTTAAAATAAAATGTATAACCTGGTTTTATATATGTATATATATATATATATATATATATATATATATATATATATATATATATACACAAGCACACAATGCGTGCATTTGCCAAAAACATATATACATGAATTTCCTAGACATATACCATAATACCTATCTAAATCATATACACATACTCACAAATACAATTTTCATATTCTGGTCTGACATAAGTACTTTTTTTTAAACTTTATTTTTAAAGATTTTTTTTAAACTCCAGAAGTGAGTCACATTTTTTCAGATCAATTCCCAAATTATTCCACAAATACAGATACACACCTTTGCTTAATATTTGTTCTTGTTTTGCGTTTTTTGTAGACACTTGTACCCCTTATGTCATAAGGACTTTGTCTAATTTCAAACAACTTCTGAGTACTGTGGCAGAGTAAATGAGTATAAACTTTACATTATTTGTGCTATTTTAAACTCAACCAAGTCATAAAATTTCATTGCATTTAATTTCATAAATAGTGGATGCGTTGGTTCTGTATATTTTGATCAATTAATAATTGTTATGGCTCTCTTGGCTTTTAAATAAGCTTAAAAAAGAAAATAAATTACTAAAGATTAGATAAATTATTATACCATAAGTTACCATTGAGAGTATGTTTGAATTTGGTTTAATACAAAAGGCAGCAGGTCTTCAAGTCTGAAATTAAAAGACCCGAGACTTTCTGCACTGACTTTCTGTAACTTTCTGCAAATCTTATTTTGGGGGATTTTGTTCCAGATATTTAGTGCATTAAAACTGAATGCTGCCTCTCTCTTTAGTTGTACTCGGGGGGACAGAAAGCAGACTTGTCCCAAAAGACATGGGGGAGTCTGAGAATTGAAAGAACTGAGGATGTCTTCACTTTGTTGAGTAGTTGAGCCGCTTTTTCTCACTTTTACCCCAATTTTCCGGGAGCAGAACCTATTAATGGAACTCTTTCTACTGCAGTGTTCATTTCCGAGGTTTAAAGTAACATACACATTTTAATTGTATTGTTACTTGGCATGAATCTTCCACCAATCACATACCTCCTTGATTATTCTTCCTTCTCTGTTTGTTTCCTGTACTTTCCTATCATCTTGCACTTTTCTTTCACCTTTTCTTACCATCTCTCTCAACCATTATCAAGGCTTTGGCTTTCTACATCCATCGTGTTTGCCAACAAAGACCAAATGAAGCTTGTGGGAATCCAAGTGGCAGGAGTACATTGTAAAGAGCTGCAAATGAACGTGTCGTAGCAGCGTAGAAAATGAGCTTTAATGTGTGATTCTGTGAGAGAAGACGAGCAGAGCTGTGATATTGAAAACTACAGTGCTGTTAAACCAGCTTATTGCCGACTTGTCGTCCTCATTATTACGGTCTCTGATCTCTGCTTGGTTGTTAATGAGCAGCTAATCGCTCGCGCAGAACACTTTGACTGCACAGGTATGACGATGGCAGCTTATGAGCAGAGAACTATAACATGAATAAAAACAAAAAATATGTCCCCTCACGAATTACAATGCCGAATTTGTTTGGGCCAGAGGCTTTCTCCCAGTAGTGTGTGACACATTTTTAACCTCTTGGCAGCGTTCGGATTCTTCATCTTCTCTTCCAACTTGGATTTATTTGCTTGAAGTTATTTATTTTTTTGGAAAGTGCTTTTTTTTTTCCCTTCGCCATGCCCCACTGTTTTCTTTAAGTGCAAACATCTAATAGGATTCACTTATTTTATTTACAACCAACTCAATAAATTAACATCTAGAGTGGATCTGCAGGTTTTGCGGTTTTAGTTTCATGGGTGTGATATTCTGTGGGTTTCGCATGAACCCATGATGTTTGAAGTATAAAATATGAAAGAAAACCTTGAAGTACCACCTTGTCAAAACATGTTGATGCATAGGACTGTGAAATTAGTGAAATTCAATGTGGTGCTATATGAGGTTTAGTAGGATATTAGGGTCGTTCCATCTCAGATCATCCAGAATTTTTTTTATTTTATTTATTTATTATTATTATTATTTTTAATAATTTAAAAGCCCACCCTTACAATTTTAGTGAAGTGTGGTGTAGGGATCATTCACAACATGGAAAACCAACATTTCAAATTGCAGTTTGTTTGGAAAATCAGTTGCTAAGAAATTGCCATTTTTATTTCTTTCTTTATTTATTTATTTATTTATTCATTCATTTATCTACTTTTTTGCCAACAAATCTCAAATTATAATTTATCAGCAATCACTGGTCTGATTTACACACACAAAAAAAGAAGTATCTCTGGATAGGGGAAATCAAAGAATCCAAACGACACGTAGGGCTATATAGATATTTTTTTATTTGTGTTGTTGAGGTTGGGCGTGGAGCTTGTGTATTTCAAGGTCAATATTTAGGCCAAAACTAATTTCTGTCAAAAGTACTCTGATGCAAAAGCAAATGCCAGATTTTGATACCTCATGATACAAAGATACTTTCTTTTTTTTCTTTTTTCTTTTTTTTTTTTTTAATCGGACCAGTAATTGCCAGAAAAAGGCAATTTGAAATTTGGCTGCCATGGCTATTTTGGTGAAAAAGTCGAAACGGCAAACTGCAAAGTCTGACCAAGCAAACATTTGGAAATTTTGGGCTTCAGTGCTGTGATATGCCTACACACAAAATTTCAACAAAATCTGGAAAAAGTAGGCTTTCACTCATTGGGTTTCACTTGAGGTGCAATGGCCCATTACAAGTTTGGCAGTATAATAGATTTGCTCATACAGAAAATGCCCATCATCAATCATCAATCATTTCAGTCTTGTGCAGTGACACAAATTCTCTGCTCACATTATTAGCTACCGTAGTTTTAGGGTTAGAAATTAATTCCATGTTTTTATAAATCACACTGCTTGCATGTGCATTAATTCCATTCGCTTTAAGGACTTGGAACAGAAGGTTGCTCAGATGCAAATGTGCAGCAGGTGTTGACATCCTGAGGCTTCGTGATGCTAAGAGTCACCTTGCAAGTGTGTGTTCCAGTGTGGTTTGTATAACCACAGCTTGAGTAGCATACTCATAAAAATGTCAAGTGTAATACATGTAGCAGTGCAGTAGGAAAAACTGATTAAGTGACTTTGAAGAAACAATGGCTTAACGCTTACACTTCTTAATAGGCTTAAATCAGGCTTAGAGAAATCGGAAAGGTTAAGGGTATATCAACAAGCTTGTGATTATGGTACAGTGTCACTAAAGGGAAACAAGCCTCAACTAGATGATACGTGCCTTAACTCACCGACACAGACATTTGCTCCTTGTCCAAGAGGTGAACATTGTGTGTGAGACCGGGATGGAGTCAGTCCAGTGAGTGGAAAATGTGAGGAACGGCTCAGAAAGACAGTGCTGGTGCACAGCCAAGGCAGACTGTGGAGAGGAACACTGAGAAGCTGGCTTCTGGCACTCTGCTCAGGGAACAGACGAGGGTTCGCGTTCACATGCCGTATACTATCTATGACACTCACCACTGTGTCGCCCCAGGAACAGCTTCCATTACAACACGCGTAAATCTCTTGCTCTTCATTGAAAGATTTGTGACACTGCTTGTGGTTGCACAATTTCCATCAGAGATAAGCTCAAGGGCGGATTGAGTCATTTGCGGGCCCTCCTCATCAGTGAACTACATTTTTGCATTTTTTATATTTTTTTATAATAACAAACAATTGTAAATATGACATAGTGTTTTTAAAGAGGAAGTCAAACTTAAAGGAATAGCAACATGACAAATCAATTTTTGGGAGTTTTTAGCAGTGTTAAAATGCTAATTCTTAACCAAAAACATCACCAAAGTGGTATTTTCCTCCATTCTCCCCTCGATGAGAAATTCTAGGTCATACTGCTCTCCAAGCACCAGCACCTCCCAACCTGAGAAAACAAGCTGTTGGCACTCTTTGACTTCATAAGGTGCTTGCTCTGTAAACAGCATGTCCCCGGTTCGAGACCAGCTCAGATCTTTTTCCCCTCCTTTTTTCTATCTTCTTCCATCTCTAACCGTCCTCTTCCACAATTTCTTGTGGTAAAGAACCGTCTTGTTTTAAATGTTTATTGAAGAATTGTCTTGCTTCAAGTTACGTGGCATACTCAGAGGAGTGCTCAAACGCAGAGCTACAACAGCAGACTGCAGTCGGCTCGCCGGGGGCGCGGCAATCACAAGGGGAGAAGTGGGGTTTTACTCAACCGTGTGTTTTATTTCCGTGTTAGAAAACTAACCAGAGAAAACACCTAATATAAAAAAAATAAAATAAAAAAATCGCCATGGTGTCAAAGGTAAGATTTAATGATTATATGCCTATAGTTAACTTGTGGAAGGTCTTAAAATACCGTGGTGTAATCTTAAGCATTTCTTGACAATAATGTGTTATATGTGACCTCACAAGTCTAAACATGACTTTCTGTTTAATATTACATTTGTGGAATAGGAGTTATGCAGCAAAATCCAGTCTTTATCCGTCTCAGCGGGCGGCCATTTTGCCACTTGCTGTCGACTGAAGATGACATCACAATTGCCCAAGGCTCAGGCAACGACCAATCGCAGCTCACTTGTTTTCTGAAGCTGAGCTGTGATTGGTTGTTACCTAGCACCTGACCACTATGATGTCATTTTCACTTGACAGCAAGTGGCAAAATGGCCACCTTCTGATATTGACTAAAAACTGTTGGATTTTGCTGCTTAACACATATTCCACTCACACAATATTAACAAAAATACCTTTTTTAGACTACTGAGGCTGCATATAACATATTTGTGAAGATTTTTTTTGGGAGGGTTGATTTCCCTTTAAACTGCATGACATCTGTTTTCATTTCCTGCAGCTGGCTTCTGAGGATAGTCAAGGACGTTACAGTTGTATTCGACTTGTTCAGCCATTCAGAAGTCATTTAGACAGGTCTTCGGTCACTGCCAGAGGAAAACAAAGCTATTAAGAAATGGAAGCACACTTGGCCTCGAGCAACAAACAAGCTGCAGGAAGTTTTCCTCCAGCTGAGACCTGGAAGGACAGCCGAGCTCTCCCTGAACTGCCTTGGCCTGAAGTGACAGTGAGGTTAGAGTCCCTTTGTGGCGTCTGACGAGGCAGTACATCACACAGCTTGTTCTCGCTTGATAGGAAGGCAAAGACAACTGGAGGACATTGAGGGAAGGGGCAGGAAAGATGGCTACTAAAATCACACAGGACCAGTCAGGATGTGGACACTTTCGCTCAGTTTCCTGTTAGGAAGGACATGGAGAGAGTTGTGATGAGAACGTCGTCATTTTTGAATTTTTGTGTGGACACAATGAATGACTGCTGCAAACTGAGGGGCCTTGACATGTAGTGCTCTTAAACATAAGTTGCAAAATTATTAATTGTCAGTTCATCACATGCCACTGCGAGAAGTTGAGGACATTTCAGGACTAAAGAAAATATATTTTTAAAACCGACAGAGAAAGTCGAGGTGCAACCAACCTTTTGAGAAGTGTGCGGGGCATATGCTTGCATGTCTCACCTTTCCCAAGTGACCATTATACTGCGCTGGGTGAAGAGTAGATGGGCATTGGTGCTTTGCTGATAGTCGAGAGACCGAAAAAACAAAGCATTGTGGCCATGTTGTCTGTTTCTCTGAATATTTGATGGTCCTGCTGAGTCTCTTGAGCTTTTTTTAAAAATTTATGTATTTTTTTAAGCTTACACAACCTTATTTTGTGATGATCTAGCCAAAATATCGTGAACCTCTGATCTAATGTGACAATTAGTAATATATGCTTTGAGCCTTGTGGACATTTATTAGAAAGTAATCTTCATTAGCAGCTCAAGTTCCTGTCTCAGCACATATTCATTTCCTAATTGGATTAACCCGTTTGCACTGAGGTTAAAATAGCAATTTTACTTCTTACTATTGACCTTGATAACTGTAATCATTGTTTAAAGGGGAAGTCAAGTCAAACTAAGCGCTTAGTCTGAAGACAGCATTTGGTTAAGATACTTGACTCATTTGGCTATTTTCAGCAATAAAAAGTTTATATTATGTCTATCATTTATTTAACAACTTCATTATTTCTCATGTACAATTAATACCTTTTAAATACGCAATTTGCCACTTCCTTTCGACTGAAAATAAGATCACAGGTGCTCAGAGCACGGTAAACGACCAATCACGCGTCACCTGTTTTCTAAGTCTGGTCATGTGACATTTGCAAGCTGAGCCATGATTGGTTGTTACCTGAGCCCTGAGCACACATGCTGCCATGTTCAGTCGACAGCAAGTGGCAAAATGTGTTTAGGTAAGGTATTAGTTGCACATGAAAAATTGTCGACGTTATCTAAATAATTATAGACAAACTATTCACTTCTTACTACTGAAAATGGCTACATGAGTCAAGTATCCCTTTAAGATTGATGTTTGAGGAATATAAATTAAGCAGTAAAATCCAGCCATTTTTATTCATCTCCAGGGGCGGCCATTTTGCCACTTGCTGTCAAGAAAACATGACATCACAGTTGCTCAGGTAATAACCAATCACAGCTCGCCTGTTATCTGAGTTTGGTCATGTGACATGTGCAAGCTAAGCAGTGATTGGCTGTTATCTGAGCCGACAAGTGGCAAAATGGCCGCTCCCTGAAATAGATGAAAATGGGTGGCTTTTGCTGCTTAATTCATATTTCACAGTCAGAATAACATGTTTATATTAGTGGGGTTATACAGAACACACTATTGATAAGTTATTTTTTTGTTTGTTTGTTTTTAACTTAGACTTCCCCCGGTAAATTGGAACTATCATACCAATCCTGTCATGTCTTTTCAGGCACCATGAGACCAGTGCAGAGGAACTTCTACGAACCGTCGTCTGCTCCGGGCAAAGGTGTAGTGTGGGAGTGGGAGAATGACAATGGCTCGTGGACGCCGTACGACATGGAGATCTGTGTGACCATCCAGAATGCCTACGAGAAGCAGCACCCGTGGTTGGATCTGACCTCTCTAGGCTTCTCTTACCTCATCGACTTCAACAGCATGTCTCAAACCAACAAGCAGAGCCAGCGAAAACGCCGCCTTCGGAGGCGTATGGACCTCGCTTACCCGCTCATCATGGGTTCCATCCCCAAGTCGCAGTCTTGGCCTGTGGGAGCCAGCTCCGGACAGCCCTGCTCCTGTCAGCAGTGCATCCTGGTCAACAGTACGAGAGCCGCATCGAATGCCATCCTCGCCTCTCAGCGACGGAAGCTCCACGGAGGGGCCGTGGGCAGTGCGGGTGCGACGGGAACGCTGACGGCGGTGCGGCAGAGCAACACGTTTGCGGGAACTTCTCTTTGGTCTTCAACTTCGGCCGCCACCAATAATGTCAGTCAAGGAGGCGGGCAAGCCAAAGGTGAACAGGTGCAGGTGCCGTTGTCCCCAGCCAACTTCCCTGTGATGTCATCCAATGGCCAAAACACACTTGCACTCAATGGACAGAACAACCTGAACCGACCAGGCACTCAGCACATCGCTATGACCACGCCGAGAGGAACCATTCCGCCAGGGTAATGAGACTTTTTTTTTTTTATATATCATTGTAGGGGGGCACGGTGTTCGAGTGGTTAGCACGTCCGCCTCCCAGTTCTAAGGACTCGGGTTCGAGTCCAGGTTCCGGCCGTCCTGGGTGGAGTTTGCATGTTCTCCCCGTGCCCGCATGGGTCTTCTCCGGGTACTCCGGTCTCCTCCCACATTCCAAAGACATGCATGGCAGGTTAATTGGGCACTCTGAATTGTCCCTAGGTGTGCTTGTGAGTGTGGATGGTTGTTTGTCTCTATGTGACCTGCGATTGGCTGGCAACCAGTCCAGGGTGTCCCCCGCCTACTGCCCAGAGCCAGCTGAGATAGGCGCCAGCACCCCCCGCGACCCTTGTGAGGAAGAAGCAGTCAAGACAATGGATGGATGGATGGATGGATGGATGGGTGGATTATCATTGTATTTCTCTATACTACGGGTCTACAACCTGTGGCTCCGGAGCTACATGTGGCCCTTTACTCCCTCTCTTGTGGATCTAAAAAAAAAAAAAAAAAAAATGAGTAGGAATTCATATTAAAAAAATAAATAAATAAATAAAATAAAATAAAATAAAATAGTCTTTAAATAATGACTTGGTTTCAAAAAATGAATAATTATGTAAATATTTAAAAAAAAAAAAAAAGTCAATTTTTTTTTAAGTTGTCAAAAGAGAGCCAAAAGGTAGATCAGAAAGTTTTTATAAATTACCTATATATCTAAAAAGGAAGAGAAAAAGCAGAAATTTACCATGACATTCCATGAAATTGCCAAAAAGGCAGAAAAGAAAATATTCAAAATGTAACCATAAAAATGTTCAAGAAATCACAAAAGTTACCATGAAATGTCTTTGGAATTGCCAAAAAGTCCGAAAATTCATTTAAAAAAAAAAAAAAAAAAAAAAAAAAAAGCAGAAAAGAAAATGTTTAAAATGCAACTATTAAATGTCCAAAACCAAAAACAGAAATCCTGAAACTGACCATAACATTTCCACAAAATTGTCCTAAAAAAAATCAGAAAATTAATAAAAATACTACAAAAAAAAAAAATACAAAACCGGAAGACGAAAGGTAGGAAAAAACTGAATCTCAGAGTATTGTATCTTCTCAGTACATTAACTCATTCTCTCCCAGCCATTTTCACAGAAGCAATCCCGTTCACTCCCGGCTGTTTTACTAGATTTTGACTGAATTTGCAAGGCCCACAGAATATTGTGTTCTACTGCTATAAAAGCATGGAATCTATCAAAAGAAAGATTAACGTCTCGTCTTTCATCAGGAAAAAAAATGTTTCTATCTGTTTCCGTTTTGCAGCAGTTAACATTCGAAGAGAGCTAAATTTCATCAGTTTTCACAAATCTATTTAAAATTGTAAGTAATGGACCTTTTTTTTTTCTAGATGGCCCTGGTTGGTCTCCTGTGCTCTGCTGCCACCTGCTGGCCGTTTGTGTAATAACTACCATTTCTGCAACCTTTCTTTGCAGTTGAGAGGCTGCATCAAAGCCTTATGTTTGCTCTAGCATTAAAAAAACGTATAAATACGTCTTTGGCACACTTAAAACCTAAAGAAAAAACATATTTACACGTTATTGGGAGCAAATGAGTTAAACTAACACTGACACACTGGTTCCTTCATCACACTCTTCAAATGTTTCATGGCTCCAAACAGTTTTTTTTTTTTTTTTTTTTTTTTTTTTTTTTTTTATATCGTTTTATTTGGCCTAAAACGGCTCTTGACAGTAAAGGTTGCTGACCACTGCTGTATCATATAACAGCAATATTTCTCTTGCTTCTTCTTTGAACCCGGGTCATTATCACGCAGTACTGTTGTAGAAGCGTGTATGATGAATGTTTTGAGCATGAGCGACGCGTTGTGGCATAGCTGTGGGCACCTCTTAGCCATGGAGGTCAGGGAAAATGAATAATGGATGATGTAAAATTGGTGTGTGAAATAACACTGAGGAAAATCATTTTTTTTCTAGTTTTTTTCTAGTTTAATTCCCCTTTGTCCTAGCCACTCATGGGGAATAGAACACACTTTAACTTTTACACTTGTACATGCATTGATGCACGTTGTACTGGAGAATAATGTAATGGAGAAAGATTTTAAGATTTCAATGAAAGCACAGCTGGGCTTTCTCATCTCAGCCAGCATTTCTGTGGAAGACTGAGACTAAGAAAAGAAAGCTGCTGAAGAGGCTTGGGTGAGGCGGAGTACAAAAATTCTCAGGCGAGTGGCTCAACATACAGGATGCACGTGGTTTACATACCCTCAGCAGCGCGCTCACTCACGTGTGCACAAACACAAACACTCTCGCACATGCTCACTTGTGGGAGGCAAACGGACACCAGGAATCTGCACAGAATGTGAGACAGATTTGTTGCTCACAGCAGAATGTAGATACTTGGCACCTTGTGTTTTTTTTTTTATGTATCTCTTTTACAGTTACATCAGATTATACTGTTATACTTTCTTTTGTAACAAAATCTGCTTATAAGAGCTACTTTATATAAAGCAAAATCAAATATTTTTTTCCCCTATTTTGCAAGTAACCACAATATTAGACAGGTAACAAATATGTTCAGACAAAAAAAAAGATCATTATTTATTATTTAATGTCAATCAAGCATTCATTGCAAGTGCCCATGATGAGTGTTAACATGATCGTCTTCTTTTCCTTGGAAAGTGTCAGACTGTCAATTAAGATGTTTGTTTGAGGAGATTGTGTTGCTTCAAATGGCTACATGTTTACATGTACAAATATTTGACCATCTGCTTGCTTGTGTCAATAAATTAGTGTCATGGACAACATACAAAGGCCAGAATCTCACCATCTGCCTTTAAATGCTGCTCCAAACAACCAATGTGGTTTGCAAAAGATGCACCAATCTACAGTTAACCCCTTCTACCACCTTCTTACATGATGATGCACCATAAACAGATGACAGGGAACCCATTTATTTCGGCAACCTCACCCCAAAGTCCTCAGGTTCCTCTCTTGTAGATAAATTGTCCTTGTCTTGACAGACTGAACAAGTATAGCGGTCCTCTGGCCTCACAAGCAATTCATTAATGAACCGTTATGGGCTAGAACGGCAATCCTTTGTTTACTAACATATTGGACAGGGTCAGAAATTAGAGCATTACAGATGTGGGGAAAAAAACAGCACTGTCAGTACTACAATGTGTGACAATTTTTTGTTTTTTTGTTTTTTTTTAATCTTAGACAATTTTTGTTTTAAAAATTCAAAGAAAAACTTCAGGGGTGCTCCCACGGTTTCAGCATGTCTTAAAAAGTTAAATGAAAACTTAAGTAAATAGCTCCCTATTAGTTTCACCAGTAAAATGTTTGCCAAAATTTCAAAATATCTGAAATGTTAAAGCTACTATATGGAGGATTTCCCAAAAAAATATCTTAACAATAGCCTTTTTATTTGACCATTTATGACTGAAACATATTCTAATTAGTAGATCAACATCTTAGCTGTTCACAATGGGTACTCCTACAAGCCTCTGGCCAATATTATTTCGGAAGCGTCCGGTCCGAATCCTTCGAATTTCCCGCCCTCTGTCTGCGGGATGTGACGTCATGCGCGTCCTCGTCAGTTGTTTCCTGTCGCGCGAAGACGGAACTAGTACAGATTTTCGCTGCCCCAGACACCCGCTGTTACTCCGCGGAAGGCTGCTTAAAAAAAAAAAAATGAAAACAATTTCAAGTGCCATGAAAAAAAAAAAATCTAAACTTGATAGTGACCGACGCCGGCAAAGAACGAGAGTGGTTTGACATTTCAGCGGTGGAGAGAGTTGAGATCGGACTTGGATTAGAAAAGTGATTCACAGCTGGCTTTCTTTCTACTCCAAAAGGTAAGAAGCGAGTGTCTTGACATTTAGAAGAAAATGTGTTGTTTTCAAATAGCAGTAACCTCGAGATCGATCACTTTTCGGTCGTAACTATTGGGGTGAAAGTGAGGTGGACGGCAACATTTAGCGTGAAAGGGGCGGCAAAGTTGAATGTAATAGAACAGAATGACTTTATGAAGAACAAACGTTCCATTCCGCGGCGTTTCAATCAGGCTAAATGTTGTCTTATTTTCCTCCGTGAAAACAGCCTATTGTAGCTACATTATGCTAACGGACTGTGAACGGTACTACTGAATGGCGAAAACATTCACGGCCGTATCACACTAAGTAGTGAATGGGTCTATATGTTTTTCACAATCGTCAATTTCCATAACTGACAGCCCACCTTTCGGCTCATGCACAATGACGCTAGCCTGGGGGCGACATACACTAATAATGACGAGAATCAGGTTGACGTCCGTCGAGCGGGGTGACTACAATATGTAACTGCATATTAACATCGGAATGAGGTCCAATTAATTGACGTAATTTGCACATCGTTTTGGAGTACAGCACAGGACTGGACTTCGACCGACTAAAGCAATATGATCTGCACGTCCCGTCGACATCGATTGTTTAGTGGGGATCGAGAGTCTCATCCCGTGAAGGGGCCAGCTTTGTATAACATAAAACTTCTTACCTCTGAAAACATAGTTTAATTGGATATGAAGATCCCAGTCTTCAGTGTTGAGGTCGTGCACGTACGAGTGCGCGCAGCGTGTACGAGCGTGCAGTTTGTTTTCGGCCACAGGTGGCAGTAGTGATTTGAAATTTTAAATCTTCCATATAGCTGCTTTAAACTTTCACTTACCTTAGTTTTAATGTCAAACCAAAAGCAGAAGATGCAGAGTTTCCTCGGTCGATAACATCTCATAAAGTTAAATGGAAATTTAAATAACAGTCTTAAATTGATCTATCGTTGGCCGTTAGCTCTTATAAAATGCTGATGTTGATTATTTGTCAAATTGCTGAATATCATAATACACTGTACTCCAGGGAGATTACTTTGAAGGGAACATCTGTAGTTAATATATTTTGTTTACACAAATTATCAATGTAATTTTATTTTCGATCTTGTTTCTTTTAAGATTTAAGGCTACAAATTTACAGACCATTGTGAATGTTTGTTTGTCTGTGTGCCCTGCAATTGGCTGGCAACCATTTCAGGATGAACACCGGTCAAAAGTAAGAGAGAGATTTGATTTGGCGGAGTGCATTAGATTTCAAGATGGTTTGGATTCATCCTCTTTGACTGAATGGGCTCAAAGAGGTGTGCTCAACCAGACAGAAGAAAGGGCTGTTCTTGTTTGCAATCACCACCTGACCACGAATACTTTCCATCTTGATGTTATTGAAAGTTGAAAACGATTCCAGCCCAATCTGATTCAAGCAAACAAATGACATTGGCTTCCTTCAGCATCTACAGACATGCGGTGACATGTCCTCAAGGTCAGCGCTCAAGACTCTGCCAGGACAGACAGGCTGACTTCCTGCAGAGGTGCACATCTAAACCAAACAGACAACTGCCTGCCAGTGTGCAGTTTTACAAACTGATGAGCTCCGCTGCACTGCTTGCAAGAGGCAATGTGTCCTGACTTTGTAGGAATAAACTGCATAGATAAGTGTTTGCCTGCTTGTTTCAGTCTGGCTCATGCTCATAGATTTTTTTTTTTTAAGTCACTAAGTGTGCAGCTGTTTTATCACATCGCATATTTATGATGTAATACTCTCTGGAGCTCATTGTGTGATCTTTGATTCAAGTGGATTGCAATGAAGATGAAAAGCATCCCTAATTAAAGTTACAAGCGCTCTGCACTGTATGGTAGTGGGACGTTTGTACAGTGCACTGAGGCCAAGATCCTTCTTATTCTATTGATGAATTATGTTTGTGTTTGAACACCCAATCTTGGTAAGCTTTGATTTGACTTTGGTCTAAATACCTACTTTATTTATTCATTTATTTATTTATTTATTTATAGAGGTGGCTAATCCAGGTCCAGAAAGTCCACACTTTGGTTTTAGCCCCTAGTGCTAGCTAGCTAGATAGCACTAGTCCCTAGCACCATGGGGGCTAGCTAGGGAGCTAGCTAACTAGGACCTGAGACAAATGCCAAACTGTGACAGCGTTTTTACTTTCTGGACCTAGATTTGACACATTTTCTTTGTTTGTTTGTTTGTTTATAGAGGTGGCAAAACCAGATACAGAAAGTAAAAACCCCTGCCACATTTTGGTTTTAGTCCCTAGTGCTAGCTAGTTCCCAAGAGAGGCTCACACTTGCATCAAAGAATTTAGTTAATGCGGATTTGTGAAATGCCTCTGAGCTGCAAGGCCAAAGACGTCTGGTCACTCCTGGTCCGAGGGCCGAGCGATTTAAAGCTTTATTAGCTGGAGTTGAGTGGATGAAGTGAGCAGCACCATGTTAACACATAAATTCTGCATGTGATGTACGGGAGGTCTTTTATGGGCCTTTTGTCCATTATTTAATAGATATAAAAGTATTTCTCACATTTATGAAAGACCTTATTAAAGACAATTCTAAATGTTTTTAATTCATATTTACAAATATTGAATTAAATTCTGAAAATATTTTCATCCTTGCTGATGTCAATGTTTGTGTGTGACACTTAAGTGATTACACAACATGTGTTACTTTCATTATAAATAAACTGAATCATTTGACCAGTTCCTGCCTCCGCAAAATTTAATTTGTAATTTGTGGAGTTTTTATCATGTCATTGACATTTAAGTAGAATCAGATTGATGTGAATTCGAATAGAAAAAAAAAATTAAATTGAATCGAACTGAACTCTTGTGAATCAATATCAAATTGATTGAGGAAATTAGAATCAATACCCAGCCCTAGTAAACACCCCCACTAGTCTAAACACAGCAATCTGATTAATATTGCATTTGTGGGATATGAATTAAGCAGAAACTGAATCAAACTTATTATAAATAAAATATTTGGGTTGACTTCCCGTTTAAATATACAAGTCCTTGTCGCATGTGCAGTGAAGTCAAGTCAAAACTCTGTCAGCATGGATCAGACCGTTGTGCCAGACTCTCTAATCATATCACGACATTATGATTAAAGGATCTTCTCATTTATTTCAGTTTTCTTTCCCTTACAGGGTTCCTGCTCTCCCAGTCAAAAACTTGACTGGGTCTGGACCAGTGCATCCCGCGCTAGCAGGTTAGATCAGCTGAATTTTTTTCCTTTTGTGGCGAACGTATTTCAATACCATTTTGTTAAATTTATTCTGTGTGTGTTTGTGTGTGTGTGGGGGGGTGTGGGGGTGTGTGTTTGTGTGTGTGTTGTTACATACGCATCAGGTATGACCGGTATCCTGATGTGCGCTGTAGGTCTCCCTGTTTGCCTGACCCGTGCACCCAAGCCCATTCTGCATCCACCGCACATCAGTAAGAGCGACATGAAACCTGTGCCGGGATTTAACGGTATGCGGCGCAAGACCAAGAAAAAGCACCTGAGGAAAGGTAAGATGGAATGCAGGGGAGGGAAATGTGTCAATGAAATCAAATGTTCAGACTAGAACTAGACTTTTCTACTCCTCGCCTGAGCTGAGAGCAGTTTACAGGCCATGGCCTGAATGAAAACGGGTCGATGGAAGCCATGGAAACTCTAGACCTCCCAAGGGAGTCTTTGTCCTAATTGATCAGTGAGGCTTCCACCCCTAGCCTACACTGCAGTTGTCCTCTTGGTCAGCCCTTTACAGCTCTCAGTGTGCTACACCACTTGTACTAGGGGTGTTAAAAAAAATCGATTCGGCAATATATCGCGATAATACATCGCGCAATTCTCGAATCGATTCAATAGGCGGCTGAATCGATTTTATTTTTTTTTTTTTTTTTTTTTTAAAGAGCTCAGAATTGTTCATTCGGTAGTCTTACCGATTCAACGTCTTATCATCATTGCCTTTTTTGTGTGTGTGTGTGTGTGTGTGTGTGTGTGTGTGTGTGTGTGTGTGTGTGTGTGTGTGTGTGTGTGTGTGTGTGTGTGTGTGTGTGTGTGAATCGATTTTTAAACTTCCATTTTTAAAAATATTCAACAAAACGTCTGACTTCGGGTTAGGATTCACACCTTGAGCATGGAAGAATGTTATATGAACGGAACATTAAGCCTTAATATTTTATTTTAATGCTGTTCAAACATGAAACAGATTACAACCTCTATGACTGAAATTTCAGATAAATAAATAATACATTTTCATATAAATCTTACACTCTACAAGCTTACTGATTAGTATTTTCTAAATTTGAATGAAAAAAAATCGCAACAATCGACTTATAATATTCGTATCGGGATTAATCGGTATCGAATCGAATCGTGACCTGTGAATCGTGATACGAATCGAATCGTCAGGTACTAGGCAATTCACACCCATAACTTGTACTCTTGCTTGTACTCCTTTATTAAATCTGTCATGTGAGGTTTTGTTTTTACTAGGGGTGTTAAAAAAAAATCGATTCGGCGATATATCGCGATACTACATCGCGCGATTCTCGAATCGATTCAATAATAGGCAAAATCGATTTTTTTTTTTTTTTTTTTTTTTTTTTTTTTTTTTTTTTTTTAGGATTCACACCTTAAGCATGGAAGAATGTTATATGAACGGAACATTAAGCCTTAATATTTTATTTTAATGCTGTTTAAACATGAAACAGATTACAACCTCTATAAGACTGAAATTTCAGATAAATAAATAATACATTTTCATATAAATCTTACACTCTACAAGCTTACTGATTAGTATTTTCTAAATTTGAATGAAAAAAAAATCGCAACAATCGACTTAGAAATTCGTATCGGGATTAATCGGTATCGAATCGAATCGTGACCTGTGAATCGTGATACGAATCGAATCGTCAGGTACGAGGCAATTCACACCCCTAGTTTTTACCTTAACTCATTCACTCGTTTTTACCTTAACTCGTTCACACGCGTTCCCATTTTCACTGAAGCAAATCCCTTCACTGTTTTACTGGATTTTGACTGATTTTGCAAGGCCCACAGAATATTGTGTTCTATTGCTATAAAACCATGCAATCTACCAAAAGAAAGATTAGTCTGTTCTTTCATCAGGAAAAAAAAAGTATATTTCTATCTGTTTCAGTTTTGCAGCAATTAGAATATAGCTACATTTCATCACTTTTCACAAATCTGTTTAAAACATTGTGGAAAAATATGGCCCTGGTTGATCTCTTATACTCTGCTGCCACCTATTGCCCGTTTTTGTAAGAACTACCATTGCTTCAAGCATTCTCTTCAGTTCAGAGGCTGCATCAAAGCCTTCTTTACGCTCTAGCATAAAAAAAAAACACGTAATTACGTCTTTGGGAGCATGGTAATATTTAAAATTGAACGTATTTATACGTTTTTGTGAGCAAATGAGTTAAGAGGTTTGAGGAAGAAAAAAAAATATACTGAGCATGTGCAGGGTTTATTCATGTGTCAAGGAACAAAACATCACATCTATATGTTTGTTTTAATTTTGGAAAAAAAAGTGATGTACAGTTTGTGCTTTTCCCCAATGTAATGTGCTAAATTGAGGCGTCTCAATTCTCACCACAACTGCACCTGTGTCAAAACAAAACATCACACAATGGGTGATGCATCGAAAGGAGGCAGAATAGCAGCACGGTTTTCATCTCTTTCTGCCTAGCTGAACCGAACAAAGACATTCGGGCGGGAAAAAGGTGCTGTGCGAGTGTGCTCTTAGCTATGCTACACTGGTGCACACGTAAAAGAAATGAGGATGGGTGAGGAAGTACCGATACCCGGCCTTATTTCAAGGTATCAGTACTCACAACAGTGAAACCAGTATCGACCCACCGTTTTGTAACTATTATATGATTAGGTACTAGAAATTAGAAGAATAGACATTTTAAGGGAAAATAGGTCTTGTTTTTTGTTGGAAGTGGGGACAGGAATTTATATATCAAAAGTACTAGTGGTATCGGTATTGCTGGCTGCTCAAGAGTTGAGTACTCACCTTTTCAACAAGTCCAGTTAAATGTGAACCACCCTGAAGTCATACTAAAATAATCACCCAAGGCATTTTTCTGATTTTTGTTTTTTAGGACACACAAATAATTGAACCATTTACACCATGAGATGATGATATAGGCATAAAAAAAAAAAAATTGCCAAAAAATTGATGTGGACAATGATTTTAAGAGGGTGACGATATGAGACTTCCATGTATCCTGCAAGACATCACCAAATCTCATGTCTTCAAAGTAGTTATGGGAAAATGAAGCTTCATGAAGCACTTGTGATATTTTTTTTTACTGCCCTAGATGATGCTTTTAGTTTAAATATAAAGGCTATTGCGATGGAAATTGATTACATTTCAACTGCATCTTTAACTCAAGAGTGCCATCTAGAGGAGTCAAATACAGTTAGGACCAAAAATATTTGGACAGTGACAAAAGTTTCATGATTTGGGTTCTGCATGGCACTCTTAAAGGCCCGTTCTGCCATTTTCACTCAGGAAAAGGCACTTGTCAGCTGCGTGACGTCACTCCCGCGGCAACTTGATAGCACGCACGGATTATTATTTTTTTCACTCACTCACTCACTCACAGAAGCTTACATGTGTGAATGAGTGAGTGGGAAAAAAAATCCACGTGTGCTGTCAAGTTGCCGCGGGAGTGACGTCACGCAGCCGACAAATTCTCCCGGCCCCGTTTGCGGCACGCCACCCTCCGCTCTGCGATTGGCTGGGGCAGTATAAACACTGTCTTTCCACAGAAACGTCCCACTGTTTACATCACAAACACAAAATGGCAAAATACAAAAATACATGCTGGGGGGGTGAGGGTTTAGGAAAAAATCACCAGCAGATATCAAGAGAAGCCCAGAGCTATAAATTGAGAAGAAGTTTGTCTGTTTAATTAAATCCTGTATTTAAAAAGTGCCTTTTCCTGAGTGAAAACGGCAGACCGGGCCTTTAACATTTCTGCTCTCTCTGATGTTTTTTTGTTTTTTGTTTTTTGTTTTTTGTTGTTTTTTTTTTTGTCTCAGCCTCGGGATGGGCTGTTTCAGCCCTAAAGAGAGCTCCTTTGATAGCATGTTGTGTGTTCACAGCAGCAGCTTCCAAATGCAAATTCCACACCTAGAATCAACTCCAGACCTTTTAACTGCATGTTTGATGACAGGTTAATGAGAGAAGGGCCCATGTTTATATTTTTGTTTTATTTTTTGCAGCCTTCTGAGTCAATTGTCCAATTACTTTTGGTCCCCTTAAAAAGAGACAGCTGGATTTTAAAGAGGTGTAATTCCTAAACCCCTGCTCCAATTTGGATGTCAATACTCTCATATTAAAGTAGAGAGTCTGCACTTTAATTCTATATTATATGATTGTATCCTGGATATGTTTTTGTCAACAGTTAATATAACAAAACATGTGTCACTGTCCAAATATTTTTGGGCCTAACTGTAGCACAAATGCTTCATGAAGCTTCCATTAAGCTTCATTTGTCCATCACTACTTCAAAGTGAACATTGAGATGAATTGTGTGATTTAACTTTTCTTTTTGTAAATTTATCACCACAAAAGGGTACCAGTGACAGCAAAGAGGAATGATATGACTATTCTGTCCACTCATCCTTTTGTCCTATTTAGTTTTGTGCGTACATTTTACTGTATATAATTTATTTCTGTGTGACAAGGGAAAACCCCAGAGGATGTTGTCAGAAGATACACCGACAAAATTAAAGTGGCACCAGATGAGGTAAAACACACACTGCACAGGTGTGAAAATCTGGAAAAAGAAAAAAAAAGTTCCCCCATTCTGGAGAATGGCGACTGAAATATTGTTTTTGCAGGACTGTACCATCTGCATGGAGAGGCTGGCCACGGCATCGGGCTATGAAGGCATCCTGCAGCACAAAGGCATCAAGCCAGAGTTGGTGGGCAAACTTGGCAAGTGCGGCCATATGTACCATCTGCTGTGCCTGGTGGCCATGTACAACAATGGCAATAAGGTGGGTAAAAAGCTTGCGAGCCAGCCGTTGTTCTGATGTCACTCGCTAGGCTCCATTTCCAAACTCGCCCACTCTTTCTGCTCGACTGGGTTGCGCGGTACCGGCAGACGATCCAACTCGGCAATTGTTGTACACAGACGGGGATCTTATCAGATCACTCGCATCCATCTCGGAAGCCCAGCGCCTGGGACTTGCAGGAAATCATTATGAATTCAGCTCATTTTTGGTGCAGTTGCATGAAATATTAACAGAACCCCTTTTTGCTTTTGCGGAAGCAGAAAATGCAAGCACATCTGTTTGTGCAATGATCGCTAATTAAAATGATAACACGCAAATGTTTGGACTTCACACACAGTTGTTTCATTTTTCTCCGATATTTATTGTTGCGCATAGATCGGACGATAATAAAAAAAATGGAAACACCATTTGCACAAAGCTACTAATGTGCTTGTTTGTGCAGAACACAAATGAGTCACCCAATACAAAGGGAATTCATTGGAGGGCGCTTTTAAAGCATAAAAAGCTCTCAAGCTGTGGTTTTTTTTCCCCTTGAGTTGAAGGCCTGATGCTGAAGTAGTAAAATGATTGGCTGAATTTCATTTGCTGCATGTCAACATTTACAGGTCCCTCCTTATACACAATAGATCAGGGGTCTGCAACCTGCGGCTCTGGAGCCACATGTGGCTCTTTGGTACTTCTCCTGCCGCCCTAAAAACATTTGTAGAAATTAATACCTTTTTAAAACATTTATTTTTATTTTTTTAGATATAATATTCTGCATATTAATGATTTAGATTTTTTAAAAATGAATGATTAAATGTTCAAAAAGGTCAGTCCAAAATTTTAAGTTGTCAGAAAGAGAGATGAAAGGTAGATGAAAAAGTTTTAAAACTGACATAAAATGTCAATATTTTTAACAGATTTATTTTTATTTTTTAGAATAAACAGTCAAGAAAATGGATGGATGAATGAATGAAATATTCTTCAATCTCATTAATGATTTAGATATTTTAAAAATGAATGATTAAATATTAAAAAATGTCAATCCAAAATTTTATGTTGTCAGAAAAAGAGAGATAAAAGGTAGATGGAAAAGTTTTAAAACTGACCTAAAAAAAAAATATATCATAAAATCCATCCATCCATCCCTCCTTTCTGAATGGACAAAAATGTCAGAGAATTGAATTTAAAAAAAAAAAAGGTTAAAAAGAAAACGTTCAAAATGGTAGTATAAAATGTTCAAAAACAAAAGAATAAATCCCACAAATAAAAATAAAATGCACAAAATTGCCCGAAAAAAAAGTCAGAAATTTTATTTAAGAAGGAGATGAAATGTAGATGGAAAAGTTTTAAAACTGACCTAAAAAAAAATTAGCATAAAATCCATCCCTCCATTTTCTGAATGGACAAAAATGTCAGAGAATTGAATTAAAAAAGGTTAAAAAGAAAATGTCCAAAGTATAACAATAATGTGTCCACAAACAAAAGAACAAATCCCAAAAATGACGATAAAATAGCCACAAAATATCAGAAAATTGATAGCAAATAACGGCAGAAAAAAACATCATGAAATAACCATTAAATGCCCAAAAAAGGAAGGAGAGGCAGAAATTTGCACGTCCATAAAATTGCCAAAAATGTCAGATATTTGACAGAAAGTCAAAGTCTAAAAATGAAATGGAAAAATGAAGTATGAAAAATTACAACAACAACAAAATCCACAAATGGAATATGAAATGTAGAAGAAAATGAATCCCAATGTATTGGATGCTGCATATTTTGTTCATCTCAATGTTCAAATGTTTTGAGTCTCCGGAACAGGCAGATTTTTGTGTCATTTAAATGGCCTAAAAAGACTTTTTTTTTTTTTTTTTTTTTTTTTTTTTTTTTTTTTTTTTTTGGATAGTAAATGTTGCTGACCCCTGCAAGAGAGGCTGATGAAAGACTCCCTTTTGCTGTATAATCTGCAATAACTGTCTAATACTTCAAATATATTGAATTATGACAATGAAGAGATCATAATTCATAATCTCTCCCAAGCAGGATGGCAGTCTTCAGTGCCCAACATGCAAGACCATCTACGGGGAGAAAACAGGCACTCAGCCTCCTGGCAAGATGGAATATCACGTCATCCCCCACTGCCTGCCCGGCTACCCGGACTCCAAGACCATCCGCATCGTCTACGACATTCCTGCCGGTGTCCAGGTGGGAATTATCTGACTCCGCTAATCCGTCCTGCTTTTTGTGCTCTGATCCACCCGCTTTCTTCTCTAAAGCGCTGCTTTATCCGCTTAAGTTTGATGATTCTCGTACCAAGGTGAGCCGTGTAAGTCACTAAGAACACTCTGGTCTTTTCTGTCTCAGTCGAAAAGAGTTTCAGAGGCTGTAAAAAAAAGAGAATCTATTACTCATTTTGTAATACGTTTAACAGAGAAATATAGAATGCTATACATTTTTTGCAGCGTGTGTTTGTAATATATAGAATAGAAGGCTGCCAAATTCGTCAATGTTCAAATGACCTGTTGAGAGCAAGCTCGCTCTCCCAAAGGCGACGGCAGCGCTCAACTGTCACGTTAGCGCAGCAGCCACCTGCGAGATGGACACCTTCAGCTCTCGTCATGACGCCGGTGTACCGCCACCTTTTTCCCCGCCAACTGTCGATGCATTTCCACAATTTTTGGCACTGTGTTGACAAATTATTTGATATTTGTTGTTAGACATTTGTCATTTGCATCAATTAATTAATTCCAACGCTAATATAGGATTTTGGATGCAGCATCTTGTGTCTTGCTGGTGCACGACATTCACTGGTATGTAACATGTTCACTGCATGCCGATCTAAGATATCCTATTGGCCCTTGAATGCTCTGAACCAATGGCAGGACAGCTTTTTCATGTTGAGGAAAAAAAAAACTTAAGTATCGGTATGGTATCGGTATCGGCCGATACTGCAAAGCTGAGTATCGGTATCGGGAGCCAAAAAACGGTATCGGAACAACACTAGTTATTATAGTTTTGGAATTTTTGTTTTATTTTATTTTTATTTTTTGTTTTGTTTTGTTTTCTTCTTTTGAGAGTTCACTATTGTTCGTTCGGCAGTCGTACCAATTCAACAATCCCATACCCTTCACCTCAACAGTTACTTCAGAGTCCTGCCGGAGTCGTGAAGGTCAGCAAGACCAGAGGAAAGATCGAAGGAAAGAAAGATGAAGCACAGTGAAATCCAGCACCAACCAGACACCACCTGCCACCCACAGGGTTACAAAACCAGAATCTTTCGCCAACCCCAGAAACCTCTAAATTACAACAGATTAGGGAGATTTCAAGAGACCAGAGGAAAAACAAAAGGAAGGAGTTGAGGAGTTTTTAATCTAGTTTTGAATGTTTTTTAAATTTAGTTGGGGTGGTTAGGGTGGTTATCTTAGTTTTTGTTAGTTTTATTTATTTAAATAATGCTTAGTTTGTTAATTTCAGTATTATTTCCCCCACAAAAGTGTATTACTTTTGCGCAATATTTAAAATCACCATGATCAAATGAACACATTTCTTACCTAGCGTTGCATTTTGGCTGAGTTAAATGCTAAAGCAGTTGAGCCGAGCCATTGGAGACAAAAATCAAGCAGACATATTTGTCGTCTTATAGGAGCGACGTCATCTGAAGGTGCTTTTCTATTGGCTGCTGCTAGATGACATCAGTCATGTGTGACACACTTGCAAATGCTTTAAAATCATCCTCAAAGGAAGTTTTTTGCAATAATTATAATTTGTTAGTTTTGTAAACATGAAATGTAATTTCTTTCAGTTTTCTTTTTTTTCTGTTTTTATTTTATTTCATTAACGCAATTGTTTTTTAATTTTAGTTTTGTTTTTGTTTAGTTTTTTCATTAGTTTTCATTAACTAAAAGAACGTTGATGACAGTCATGTATCACTGTATATTTCAGACAAATGAGCACCCGAACCCTGGGAAGAAGTTTAGCGCAAGAGGGTTCCCTCGGCAGTGCTACCTGCCAGACAACGAGAAGGGCAGGAAGGTGAGCCAAGCTACAAAACATATCTGATGTCAGAAGAATCCCTCCATCCAACATAATAAAATTGGTGCTGTCAAGTGATTTACATTTTTCATTAAGTAATCACATTTTTCTACTTCTGCTTTTTTCTTCAAAGCTGTAACAGATCATTTTGAAATTAATGCAAACACTAGCGATGCTCGATTATGGAAAAAAAATAATAATCATGATTATTTTTGGCAATAATTGAAATCATGATTATTCAACCAATTATGTATTGTTTTGGTACAAAACAAGAAAATGTTTAAGCATTTAAAAATATTAAAACCAGTTAAAAAAGTAGAAACACTACCAGTATGTAAGTTTCTTTCGGCCCAAATGAATTTATAAAAATATATATTTATAATGATATTTATTTATTTATTTATTTATGTTGGCAAAAACTTGAAGTTGGAGTGCAGCTTGTGCACTGTGCTGTAGGACGATCATTTGTTTTTGGTACAAAACAAGAAAATGTTGACACATTAAAAAATATTAAGACTAATTTAAAAAATAAGAACACTATAATTATGTAAGTTCCTTTTGGACCAAATAGAATTTATATATATATATATATATATATATATATATATATATATATATATATATATATATATATATATATATATATATATATATATGTGTATATATATATATATATATATATTTTTTTTTTTTTTTTTTTTTTTTTTATTTATGCTGGCAAAAACTTGAAGTTTGAGTGTAGCATGTGTACTGTGCAGTAGGATGCTCATTTATTTTTATTTTTTTGGTACAAAACAAGAAAATGTTGACACATTAAAAAATATTAAGACTAATTTAAAAAATAGATACACTATAATTATGTAAGTTCCTTTTAGACCAAACAGAATTTATAATAATATATATTTATAATATATATTTATTTATTTATGTTGGCAAAAACTTGACGTTGGAGTGCAATATGTGCACTGTGTAGTACTAGGATGATTATTTTTTTGGGTACAAAACAAGGAAATGTTTATGTAAAAAAATATATATATAATGACATTCTTTGAAACACTATGCACACTTAAAAAAAATATATATTTTTTTTATTATTATTAATAATAATATATATTTTTAATTTTTTTACAGTTATGCTGATTTTGTAATTGTGGAGTGTAATAATTTACCGTAAATTGTAATTGAATATTGATTATTAATTGCACAGCTCTATCAAATACTGCAGAAAGTATATTTCTATTAGAAAAAACATTGAAAGAGTGTATGAACTCCTTCCAGGTCCTGAAGCTGCTGATCACAGCCTGGGACCGCCGCCTCATCTTCACCATCGGCACGTCCAGCACCACCGGCGAGTCGGACACGGTGGTGTGGAACGAGATCCACCACAAGACGGAATTCGGCTCCAACCTGACGGGCCACGGCTATCCGGACCCAAACTACTTGGACAACGTCCTGGCGGAGCTGTCGGCCCAGGGAGTCGGCGAGGACAACCTAAAGGACTGACGGGCTCTCGAACCGTCGATTGAGGCCCGCAAGGAAACGGTAACTCCGGATGAGCACTCATAGCGAAGCATCTGCACTTGTAGCGTGACGAGAAGGCGTGACGCGGCATCGTGAATGTCGAGATTTGCTGCAATAAGATGAGGTGCCCATGAAGCTTTTTTCACTTAAGACAAATTGTCAAGCAGGCGATATGATTTTTGAGAAAGATTTGCTTCTCCCTTGTTTACTTAGAGAATCAAATATTGTAACAGATGGTGAAACTTTTCAGATTTTGGAAATGAAGCAAGGGCTAAAGAAAGTGTTTTGTAGTACATTCACTAGATTCCAGTCACCCAAATGCTATTTGCTAATTAGCATATGTGACATTGTTAGCCTAGCAGACATTTAGATGCTCGCTAAGAAATGTTGGAGCGCACATTTGCTACATTCCAAGGTTGAACTCGTTTGTTTTTGTTGACGCTCTGATAACGCTGACCTCTGCGCTCGCATGCGCTCACTTGGAAGAGAATGTGGCCTTGGGTCGATCCATCATGCCGCCGTGCGTGAGGGGGGAAACGTGCGCCGAGGTCCGGAAGGTGCCGGCGTTTTCCCGAGGAGATCCATCTTGTGAAGCTCAGCTCTCCCGTGAGGGTTTTTTTTTAATTTTTTTTATTTTTTTTTTAGTTAGACGTGTTCTCTGCTTGGTTCATGTCCTCTTCATTAGCAGCAGACATCCTTCCAGGAAACATGCAAATGACGTGTTATCGCAGTGGCAGATGCTTCACAAGAGTTTAGGTTTCTTCCCTGGAAGTTTTTCGCTTTCCCTCGAAGATGTTATGCCCAAGAGCGAAGACTTTTTTCCTTTTTTTTTTTTTTTTTTTGACTTGCAGATGAAAGCAGGTCAGTGCTGACTTTCCACAAAAGCATCTGATCATCTTTTAATGAGGTGGGATGTTGATGTAAAGTTGCCGCAGTCTTCCACAGCAATTTTGATTTTCTTTGAAATGGCATTTTAAGCATTGGGTGAAAATGCTATACAAAGGTGATATTTAGTTTATTTTTCTACCCTAAAACACTTACTCACCCATGAAGATAGCTCTATAAAAGCAGATGTCAACATGAAACATAAAATCTGATCATTTTTGTCAGATTGTCAGGGACTGTTTTAATTATGTAGGACATGTTAATGGACGTCTAATATAACAAGTAGTGTTAGTGTATGCTACTGTCCGTACCTTCATGTAGAATGTGTGTAGTTGACTTGAACAAATATAGTCAATGTATCTTTATCATTAGCGGGGGAGCCGAAAACAGCATGAGCCGTTGTCATTCTCCCCGAACGGGTCGTTTTTATGGAGGAAATCGACTTTTTGGTTGACCTTCGGTCAAAAGCAAGCAAACAATTGGGTCAATATTGGTTGCGGATATTTTCACTGTTTGATAAATAAACAGGAAAGTTGGAGTTTGATTTTTTTTTTTTTGTTTTTTTTTTTTTTGTTTTTTTTTTTTTTATAAAGGCCCTGAAAATCTATTTTTTTTTCTAATGTGGTGTTGCTTTGCTTTGTATTGTGTGATATATGCAAAATGAAGAATGTTGAATGGGCCAAATTGCACATTCGTACACCAAGGACGCTTCGATATGGTCACAAGGGTTGAGGATCGAACCCGCAACCTTCAGGTTGTGAGACGACCACTCTACCAGCTACCACTGATCACACGGTGTTCCACACAGTTCAATTTTAGGTCCCTCACATTTTATTAATTAGTGCTTACTGCCTTGAAGCAACATCAACAGGAGATATGGAATTAGTTTTTATAGTTTAACTGATAATGCTCAATGTTACATTTCAATTTTTGATGATTTGAAGTGTTTTTTCCCTCTGAGCAAAAATGTGTCTGCCTCTTTTGATGCAGTTCAAATGTATTTCTTAGTGTTGTTCCGATACTGGTATCGGCAGAGGCGCCGATACTGCATTAAAACAGTGGTATCGGTATCGGTGACTACTCACAAGTAACATGCCGATACCATTAATTCCAGCTCTAAAATAGGATTTTGGATGCAGCATCTTGTGTCTTGCTCGTACACGACATTCACTGATATGTGACATGTTCACTGCATGCCGATCTAAGATATCCTATTGGCCCTTGAATGCTCTGAACCAATTGCAGGACAGCTTTTTTATGTTGAGGAAAAAAAACCTTAGGTATTGGTATAGTATCGTTATCGGAATTGGTATCGGGGGCCAAAAAAAAAAAAAAAACGGTATCGGAACAACAGTATTTATATTCTTATTAGTCATTTTATCCCGTTGAGTATGTCCGCCACTTTATTGCTTATGTGAAATACACGTAGCAGATTTCAAGAAATCATCAAAAATTCAGGGCTTATCATTTCATGTCTAAGGGAAACCTGTATTCATTTTAAAAGATGGTCGTCCATTTCTACGTCCAGCATCGTCTGAATTGAACATGTATTTTGAAAAGTGTTTAGACAGGAAGTGAATCTTTGTTGTTGTTTTTTTCTTGCCATCTCCATTTGCTTTTGTTCTCCTTGGCCTCATTCGCAGCTCTTATTTTGATAGGCAAAAAATACATCTTTCAAAGCCAAGGGTGGCCAAGTTTGGTCCTCGAGAGCCACAATCCGGCCTGTTTTCCATGTTTCCATCCTTCAGTGCAGCTGAATCTAATGATCAGCTAATCAGCAAGCTTTGCAGAAGCCTGATAACGATCCTGATCGTGAATCAGGTGTGTTCGTGGAGAGAAACATGGAAAACAGGCCTGATTAGCGTCTCTCGAGGACCGAACTTGGCCACCCCTGACATAAAGATTTTATGAAAAATACATTTTCAGGGGCTTTAAAATGTTTTTTTTGTTTTTTTTTAATCCACTTGGTAATTGACTCCAGTCAGTTTAAAGTATTGAGTTAATATGCATGTTTTTGGAATATAACGTGACTGTGAGCGACACATTTGCCGCATAAAATAGTTTCTTTTATGACAGTTTCAACTTGTGTTCTTATTTAGGCCGTCTACTTTTCTTATCACGCTCCACAAGGCCAAATGAATTGAGATGATTCATTTGTTTGGACCTCCTTTCACTTTTGGAGGCCTTGGCAAGTCTGAAGTATCAGGGAAACGTCCACGTTGAGTCAAATGTCATGAACGTGAGAAATCCAAATGTTTGCTTCTTGAACATTTTGTCGGCCCTTTAGATTTTCAGGTGTGTACAGACTTGTGATGAAAGGCAAAATGCGACGTGGTTTGTTATGCCTGATCGACGGGAAGATGGCGTTTATGCAATTTACTACTTAAAAACCTGATTTATTTGTAGCAAGGACAGTGATTATTGAATTAGTTTTCTTTGTGGGGTGCCTCACTCCTTTTGTCTATAACAAAAGCAGACATATTTGAAAGCATATATTTTTTGATGTATTTTCTGATTAACGATTGTCTTTGCGATAACTATGACATAACCTTTTCCATTTGATTCCAAGTGGGAAGTGATGACTTATCATACTGCGCAAAATGTAGTATTTACTACTGTAATCAAAAGTCATAAATGTTCAATGCTTATCGTACATCTTTCAACTATAGCCTAAACATTTAGTGTGGCTATACTGTCTGTTGGTATCTCTCTGTCTCTTTGAGTCAAGTGTGCGTCTCATAAGACAAAATCATAGGCCCATGTTGTCCTTTCAAGACCGAGATGCATGTGAGCTACTTTAATGGCAGCATGTATGAAATCATCAAAATCTGCTCTTTGGAAAGGTCAACCAGATGATGTTGTCATTTTAGCACCGCGCTCCGCATCTTGCCTCAGAATATTTTCTTTGACACGAGTGAAGATGAGAGATTGTTTGGCTGATTTCTCCACATTTTGGATATGTACAACATGCTTAATGTTTTGGCATCACTTGAACATTTTTCTTGTTCACAAAAATCTAACTGAAATGAACTGAAATAGACACAGAGATTATGATTTAACTATAAAGGGCTTTTTAAACAATAATCGGTCTTTATTGAATCGTGTTGACCTTGTTGCATGTTTGCGTCTTTCTTGTGGACAAAAATGCGAAAATAAAGGTGCCCTCAATGGGGGGTGATTTTGTTTCACTTTTGTCACCTTGGCCATCATTTTATTGTGTCTTATTTCAGTTTAATGTTATTTCCGGCAGCTGATTATGCAGATTTCACCCTGCCTTCATGTGCAACATCAGATTTTCGTCAAAGTACTTTGGTTGGATACCTGAGGTGGTGTAGTGTGCCTTAGAACTAGTCTGGTCCTGGGATAGTTAAGGATTTTTTTTTAAATGAGCAATAATAGTTGAAATTTCAATTTTCAAAGGAGTTTTATTTTGAAATGCAACATCAGATTTTCGTCAAAGTACTTTGGTTGGGTACCTGGGGTGGTGTAGTGTCCCTTAGAACTAGTCTGGTCCTAGGATAACAATGATTTTTTTTTTTTTTAAATCAGAAATAATAGTTGAAATTTCAATTTTCAAAGGAGTTTTATTTTGAAATGCAACCTCAGATTTTCGTCAAAGTACTTTGGTTGGATACCTGGCGTGGAGTGGTGTCCTGTAGAACTGGTCTGGTCCTGGGATAACAAACCATGTTTTTTTAATGATTTTTTTTTTTTTTTTTTTTAAATCAGCAATAATAGCTGAAATTTCAATTTTCAAAGGAGTTTTATTTTGAAATGCAACATCAGATTTTCGTCAAAGTACTTTGGTTGGGTACCTGGGGTGGTGTAGTGTCCCTTAGAACTGGTCTGGTCCCGGGATAACAACCATGATTTTTTTTACGATTTATTTTTTTTTATTATTATTTTAAACCTAAACCAGGTGTTGATTAGCTTTTATTTTGAAGGTGGCCAACGCAGCGGCATGTCAGCAAGTTACCGTAATGCACAGTATTAACAACCGTTGGGGGCGGCTGTTTTGACTTCGTCTTTTCGAGTGGAGGCTGGCTTGACCACAGTCGGAGACAGCAGTGTCGACTATAACGACCCTGCCCTCTTCCCACCAGCAACGACCCAGTAACTACCGCTCGTTGGTCACGTGTCCTGCCTAATAGGACGACTGGGAGACTGCTGCGGAAGTGCAGGTAGGTCAGCTCTCATTAGCATTTAAATAAGGCAGGGAGCAGCAGTGGAGACAAACATTACAGGTAATTTAAAATGACTTGTATTGTAATTGCATTTGGTGGTGATAATATAAAGTCATTATTTTGTATGTAGACGTCTTGTTGTATATTGAGGTTAACACTTGAGCTTTCTGCTCTAAAAGAATTATGCTACATACAACACTATTAAAACTGAAAAGATCTATTCTGCCAAATAAACAATTGTTGACATCATGCCTTCACTTTTTGGAGATGATCCTTGAAAAATGATCAAAGTGGCACAAAACAGGCCAAATGATTTCCATCAATGTCAGAGACTGAATTTCAAGAGTCTACCTTAACATTTCTTGACAATGCTATTATATGGGACGTCACTAGTTTAAACATGACATGCTGATTAATATTACATTTGTGGAATATGAGTTATGCAGCAAAATCCAGCCCTTAAGTATCTCGGGAGTGGCCATTTTGCCACTTGCTGTTGACTGAAGATGACATCAATGTTGCTCAGGGTCAGGCAACGACCAATCACAGCTCAACTCTTTTCTGAAGCCGAGTCGTGATTGGTTGTTACCGAAGACCTGAGCAGCTATGATGTCATTTTCACTCGACAGCAAGTGGCAAAATGGCTGCCTTCTGATATGGATAAAACCTGCTGGTTAACTCACATTCCACTAACGCATACTGTATTTAGACTAGTGGGGCTGGATAGAATATATTGTCATGAAAATTTTTATTGGATTGATGTCCTCTTTAATGTAAATAAATTGATGGGATGTACAAATAACACGACTGTTTGTTTGGGTCCTTGTGTTGTCGGTTACTATGCAGTTGCTATAGTCGTGTCTTTGACACCCTTATTTTGTTATTTAGGCCTTTTTTCTGTCCTATAATATTAAGCATGGACTTGTCAATGACACTGTCAGTATGTCGAGGTTTCTTGGTCAAGGTTTCTTCGTCATGTTTTCTTCAAGGCCATCTTCATCCAGCCCTGCTCTGTTGTTACTATGTATTTTTGTGTGTGTATATATATATATATATATATATATATATATATATATATATATATATATATATATATATATATATATATATATATATATATATATATTAGAATTATTATTATTATTATTATTATTATTATTATTATTATAAAAAAAAATTTAAAAAGTTTTTTGTTGTTTCTAAATTCCATGTCCTGTGTGCTTTTGGCTCCAAATTCTGCACCTCACGTGACATAATCTTTCCAAAAGAAATGGAACGGTTGTTGTGTTACAAGACTTTACTGCAATGAATATTGTCATTTCACAGTTGAAGCACGGTGTGATTTCAAAATAAAAGGGGCTGAGGTTTATGTTGACTTTAGTTTCTAAATCAGATTTTTCTGATGTGATAAATGAGACAAAACAATATTTTTGACTGGAGAAATACCACAAAATGAAAACTTAATATTGATTGTCAATTCTGCAGCAGTCACAATTCTAAAGAACCCACACAAGATCTTCTATTAACATGAACACTACAACTGCACCAAAATCTAGAGCAATATCAAAGAATGATCAGATCTGTTTACATCATCATGTATAAATGTAAAATGGATCTAAATCCACATCATTTTTTGGTCTTAAATAAATTGGCATTTCACATGCACAATACTTTCAATTGCCAATATCAGTGGCACCTCAAAAATATAAATTGCAAACTACTCAATTTACCCATCTTATTCACACAACCCCAAACTGCATATGATCAGTTAGGTGGTTGGAAAAAATATGGAAAAGGTAAATATTACCCATATAAATGGAAGGTTAGCATAATGCTATGCTTCCTCATAACACTTGATTTGAATGCTGAAAGCACCAAAGAAAAGCGCACTCATGTCATGAAGGGCCCAAAACGCATTACCCTACATTTGACTTTGTTTACAAGTTATCATGTGATGTGGCACACCCTACAATGTTTCTCAAAATGTCACTGCAGCAATAATAAAACACGTTTAGAAAGTTAAGCACACTATACAACAAGCTTTTGCATAAAAATGACCAGTTGTCCTGTAAAGTATGTCAAAATATAAAAGCTTTCCCTCCCTCACATTCAACCACAAGAGGATGCAGGCCATGCGACAAAAAAAAAAAATCAAGTCCGATCATGCTCCGTTTATCGTCAAGTGTCATAAATTCTCTGCGGCATCGCTGAAGTCGGTGGCAGAATACAAAGCACGGCCTACATATTGGAAACGCACTCAAAAGGATGTTCGTTCGCCCACTTTTCCTCCATCACCATCCATCTCGCTTGAATTTGAGACCAATTTATTGGGATCCCTCTTAGTCTGGTCTATGGATTCAGAACTACGTTGGTGGAGTCCTCTTCGTTTCGGCCCCGGAAGCTTGCGTGAGCCTCTTCTAGATCCTCAATCACTGTCAGGAGACGAGCGGCAAGACTCTGACCCGCCTTTACGCGGTCCGTTTTACATTCTGCGCCATCTACGGGGGCAACAGAGATTCATGGTCCAAAAATAATCATTGTGTAGAAGAGTAAAGGGGGGGCATCACCTGAGTGAATGTCAGAGTTGACCGCTTCTTTATTCCTGGCCATCTGATCTGCGTCTGCCTCTGGAAGATATTTTTCCCTACGGGCACATCAATCAGAGCATCATAAGTGGTC
>NC_135415.1:7322500-7462500 GCF_051991245.1 Festucalex cinctus
GGATTCCACTGCTGTGAATAATCAAGCATTCGCTTCCTTCAGCATCAACCAATTCAGTCAAAATCTATTTGCTCATTAAAGACAATATAGTCATTTATACTATTTTAATATTAGTAATTAAATCATAGATTAATCTTGCTCTCATCACTAAGCATCTTATTTCCGCCATTATCCGCACAAGTACAAGTGACTACTTTTGATTCATTCCAGCTGTTGTGTCCAGTGTCTTATTTGTTTGTTTTATTGATGTATATCCTGTCTCACAAACTGTCTGAGAATTCCTTAAACTGTGAAGTGCAGTGGAAAACGACAGCGAGCGACCCGACCGCAATATTGCAAGCATGAGAACAGGAAAAGCAATGGCAAGCAAACATCTTTAAGTAATAAGCCTGGAATGTGAGCGGCAGCACGTCATGCTGGAGCCTCCGAGGGAAAGCTTCAGCACTTTTGTCTTCGCATTACCGCCTCATCCTCCCCTGCTCTGCACTTCCACTTCTCCAGTAAGTCTTCTGTTACCTCCACCAAGGAGGTTTCATTCAGTTTAACAGTTCTTCATTTTTTTTGTCCTTGCACTTGCCAATCAATCACAGGGCACATACTGCATATACACCATTTACATTCGCACCCGTTGGCAATTTAGCATCTCCAATTAACTCATTTACTCCCAACTGTATTTTGACTGATTTTGCATGGCCCACAAATACACTGTTCTATTGATATAAAAACATGGAACCTACCAAAAGAAAGATGAAAGTCTCTTCTTTCATCAGGAAGAAAATTTATATTTCTATCTGTTTCCGTTTTGCAGCAATTGGCATTAGAAGTTGCATAAGTGGCATAAGTTTCATAGTTATTCAAAATTCCTGTTGAAAACATTGGCAAAAAGAGCTTGTTGCAACATGACCCTTGGCTGATCTCTTATACTCTGCTGCCATCTGCTGGCCGTTTTTTTTTTTTTTTTTTGCAATAACTGCCATTGCGCTTAAGCGCCCTTTTCAGGTCAGAAACTGCAACAAAGCCTACTGTATGCTCTAACACAACTAAAAAACAAAAACAAAACATAAAAACGTATAAATATGTTTTTGGGAGTGACGACCCAAGTATTAAAAAACATATTTATATGTTTTTGGGTGTGAATGAGTTAACCTGTAATGCATGTCTGGAAGCCAGCGTACCTGCAGAAATATTCCATATTAGAAGGAATGAAGCAGAGATTCGAACCTTCGCTCGACTGTGAGGTAGATGTGCTCACCACAACCATACTGTACTTTAGTTTGCTTTCAATCTTGTTCAATCAAATCATGTTTTTCTAGGATGAGTGAATAAAATTCTGAGGATGCCAAATATCTATTTGAATAAGTATTCTATTTATTTGAATATAAATGTAATATTTATTTGAATAAAATTCTGTCAAATAAATATCTGACATCCTCAGAATTTTATTTGCACACCACTGGTACAATTGTGTGTGCAGGGTCAAAATACTGTGAATTTTGTTTTATCTGTATCAAATTTACTTTGTTTCAGTTCCACTTAAAATGACTGTGACTAAAGATTAGAAATGGCAATAAATCTTGTGATCGAGGACATGTCACCATTTGTTGTGAATCACCTAATTTCATGATTTGTTGAATTGTACTCAGCTGATTCGGACTTACACTGAAGTAATCTATTCTGCGTTGACCTTTTGAAATCTGTTGCAAACACGTTGATCTCTGATCTCATAAATTATTCTGACTGAACGAACAATGTCACCGATGCGCTTCAACATTTTGGAGAAAGTATTCCCAGAAGTGGAGAAAACTGAGAGGAGGATCAGTGGTCTAATGGCAAGTTGTCCTAAAACATTTTTCTTAGGGATGGGCAAGTACCAGGTATTGGTATTGGACTGATTTGATACCAGGCCTTATTTCAATGTATCTGTACTCACGACGTTGGCCACTATTAGTATCGGCCACCCTCTTGTAGCCTTTTTATAATCAGGAACTAGAAACTATAAATTAGAAGAACAGGAAATTGCTAGGGCTGAGTAGTATTGATACTAATTACCTGAATTAGATTTAGATTCACAAGAGTTCAATTTGATTTGATTTGTTTTTCAATTCAATTATATTAGGACATGCTAAAAATTCTACAAACATTAAATTCCAAATTAAATAACACGGCGGCAGTAACCGGTCAAATGATTTAGTTTATTTATGTTAATGAAAGTAACAGGTGTTATAATCACTTAGAGTTTCACAAACATTGACATCAGTAACAATGAGATGAAAATACTATTTTCATTATCATTCAATAATTGCAGATATAAATTAAGATAATTCAGAATCTTTTTAAAGTGCAATAAGTGAGGTCTTTCGTAAATGTAAGAAAATACTTTGAAATTTCTATAAACATTAAACAGTAAATTTCAAGAAATCAGCTAGATACAAGATACAAGTCAAAAACATTTAGGCCTTTGAAATTATATTTTCTCATGAATTTATGGGGAATAAAACATTAAAAGAATCTATTTATGGCTTTATGAATCGATATTGGGCTATGAAAAGGAAACATTGATTTGATTTCATTTTTTGAACCTAGTCTTAAAAATGTACATTAATTAATTTCATGCTTTCTTTAAAATGATCGGTCGTTCCTTTTTTTTCTTTTTCAATGTATCAAAAGGAGTAGGAGTATTGGTACTACTTGGTATCGGCAATTACTTAAGGGTAATACTTGTACTGGTATTGATCTGGGCAAAAAAAGTGGTATCGAAGAAAGAACATCTCTAATTTTTCTACATACTTGAACATGACAGTCATTTGGAATAGATTATTTCAAAACACACTTTTTCTACACGTGACCCAGTCGAAATGTTCTTTGTAGCAGCTTCAACACAGTTGAGAAGAGGTCATATGTCCCCAGATGAACAGCAAGCTTGAATGTATTAATAACTCAAGCCAAAATATCCCCTAAGAGAATCATTAACTCGCTGCACCTGCTACTCATCAACATTGTTTTAGACCTCATAAGCTATAAGCAGCCACACACGCTCATTTAAGCTCCTGGAAAACAGTTAATATATGAAGTTACGTACCACATCTGCGTGCCCGACTGCGTTGCCGCGTGCTCCAATAATTGAATTTCCTTCAGGGAAACCATGACGTCTGTACAGTCAGAGTTAATCCCCACTCTTGCCACCGTTTTTTGGAAACTCAATGACTTATTGTGGTAGGTCACCTCACCATTATTCCTAATAATTGTAATAATTATCAATTTTTAAACAATGGTGCTTTTGAGTCTATCTAATTTCTCGTTTAAAAATGTCATCTCCAGTTTACTAAACTGATTTATGTCCATTTTTCATGTCATGTCACTTACTGACCTGCAGAGTCAAATGTATAACACACTAGGGCTGCATTATATTGGAAAACATGCAATATGTGATATAGTTGTTGAATATAGCGATATCGATATTATTGCGATATTTAACATGTACCTAAAGAAATGGCATTTTTATGATCTAATAAAAGAATTACATTTTTTTCACACGGCAAAATAATCAAACTCAATGTATTCTTATTCTTAATTAATTGTAATTACCTCTCGATACTGTTCAACTATTGGATGGCAGTGCACATTTTCGTTAAGTGCAGTGTTCCAACTATTAGGGCTGGGAATCATTGACTGTCTCACGATTCGATTCGATTACATTTTTGGGTCTACGATTCGATTCAGAATCGATTTTTGATTCTCTAGTCAAATGATTTTCGATTCAGAATTATTTGATTGACAAATGATTTCTGCTTCAGTTCACAGATATGCACAACATTGTCATGATGCACTCCAGTCTGCTTTGCAAGACAAAATTAGTCTTTTTTGTGTGTTTTTTTTGTTTTTTTTTGTTTAAACATTTATCAATTTTGTATTGTGCCTTTTTTTCCACAAAAACAGCATGTGGGCTACAACTGCCTTTTCCCCTTCTTCTTCATTTCTAATTTAAATAAAATTTTTTGGATATTAATATCGATTTGATTCGATTCATAAATGAATGAGAATCTCGATTCTTTTATGAATCGATTTTTTGGCACACCCCTACCAACTATGTTTTGCATGTGCATTATTAGGATTTGAACAGCCACGTAACTAGGGGCGTGGCAACCAAATAAAAAGAGAGGGTGAGGAGGGGATTTTTTTTTCAGAGAGTGTAGTAGTGACTTCTTTCAGTCAGTTCCTGTCCTCTCTCCTCGCGAGCTTTGAACTGAGTGTCTTCTCTCCTTTTTGCCATGTTTAATAAATGTCAAACAGGTAAACCTGACAGTCTGACTGGTCAAATTCAGATAAAAGCATAACATTCCATATCAAACTTATTGCTTCGGCCAATATCACAATATTGATATATTTTTCGATATATTGTGCAGTGTTTTCAAAACATTTTCCCCATTTCCACATACACACAAATGAACATGAATAAATCAAACTCATACAACACATTAATCTGTCAGTGTGTGTTGTGTTTTGCTGTTAATCAAAGGAGTCTAAATTCCACTTTAGTGTTTGTCATGTTGAGCTGATATCCACCTGCTCCCTCAAGAGGAAATTTTCAGGATGTAACAAATCAGGTCGATAAAGCAGTTTGTAAAAGGATGGTAATATCACTTCAAAAGGAAGATAAGTCCAAAACTAATGAGTAATACTAATAAAAAATTTAAAAAAAAAGACAATTTTCAAAAATATATATTATGTCAACAAACTTGCCACTTGACACTTAAAAGTAAGGAACGTCTAAATCATCTGAGAAACATTTTGCCCTTTGCTCCCAGGATTTATGTATTTATTTAGCTTATTAAACAGTATCCATGCTCTGAGGGTCCGCCAGTTACTGCACACAGGAGCAGAAATACAGGCCGTACTGAGGCGTTGCTGTGCACAAGCCCACGTCAGTTTAATTTGTTCCATACGGGCTGTGTGGTCACTGCACTTTATTTATGTTTCCCCTTCACAGTTGTGACACCATCAAGGCACGTCAAGTCGAATAAAAATAAGGTTAATAAAGAGGGAAGGACGTCCTCCTGGCGCAAGACTCGGAGGTTACCGGTATGCAAAACATGTATGTGTTTGCTTGTGCGCGTGCAGACAATTGTAGCGTGATCTCTCTGTTAATATCTTTATGCTTGGTTTGGCCTCATCCATCCGTATGCTGAAACACATTTTTGTTTGATAGTAAAGTGCAAGTCATTTTCAATACTTTAGATTGAGCTATCATTTGTATAAATAACACATATTGTACATGGAGGACTTACCAGAAGTGAGAGATTTGTGAAAAATATGAACTTGACAAAATGTGGATATAGGTCGATTTCGGTTCAACACCAGCAATACTGTTTACTGTCTTTATGTAAACAAGTTAGTGCTCATGTGGTGTAACAGTCAAGCACTTCCTTGGAGTTCCAAGTAGGGTTAATTTTGTCAACAAAAAAACTCAACAAAAATAATTTCGTCAACACACATTTTTCACCGGACTAAAACTAGACGAGACTAAAACCTTCATTAATAAACAATAACTGGGACGAAATCAGTATGCATTATTGTCATGTAGACGAGACACAAATATACTTCGTTGAATAAAAACTGGACTAAAATCTATGGACATTTTAGTTAATGAACAAAGACGAGATGAAAATTTTATGATTTTGTAAAATCCTGTCTCTGCTAATTTTGTCATGTGACACACAATGACACACTCCTTTCAAATCTGCAGCTAAAGAGTGCAACATGCATAAATACATGGAACAGACAATAGGTGGATTCAAGGTGAAAGGTTAAAAAAAAAAAAAAGTAAATCATAGTTATAATGCAACAGTAATCCAACGGCGATAACGTTCCAACAATAATGTTAATCCGACAGCTAACTAATGCTGGCTACTTACTAGCTCATAGCGTGGAGCTATTGTAGCTACTTGTTGATATACTGTAATTGTGTGTGTTGTTTTTCATCAAAAAGATGAGTTGAGTTGAGAACATTTTATGTGAAATAGTTTTTAGATCTGAAAGCTGGGTGTCCAAACTACGGCCCAGGGGCCATTTGCGGCCCACCGTCCATTTTTCAGTGGCCCGCGACATATGCTAAAAATGGCATTTGACTCAGTTCAAATAAAATAAACAAAACAAAAATGTTTGGAGATGGTCAAAGTAAGAGGGGAGGGTATCAAAAGCAGGTGCGAATAAAGGTGATTTTAGTTAACTAAAACTAATGAAAAAACTAAAACTATAATTTAAAAAACAATATTGTTACCGAAATAAAATAAAAACGAAAATGCTTTTTAAAAAACAAAAACTAACTGAAACTACATTTTATGTTTACAAAACTAACTAAAACTAACGATAATTATAGCAAACATGTCCTTCGTTTTAGTCTTTGGTAATTAATTTAACGCATGAGCCTTTGGGGATGATTTTAAATGTGATTTTTAGTAGATTTATTTTTATATAAACCGGAATAATGACGTTTGAAAGTATGTCACACAGAAGTGACGTCATCTAGCAACAGCCAATAGAAAAGCACCTTCAAATGATGCTGCTCACATGTTTTTTTTTTAAATATTGTGCACAAGTAATACACATTTAAAAAAAAAAAAAAAAAAAAAAAAAAAAAACTAATACTAATACTGAAACTAACAAACTAAACTAAAACTAGGCATTTTTTAAAGAACTAAACTAATAAAAACTAACAGAACCACCCTGAAAACTATTAAAAACTAACTAAAATGAAAATTTCCAAAACTATAATAACCCTACTGCCATATTACAAATAAATTGGTTTAGATACTGTAGCATTTTTCTAAATATGCAAAAGTGCAAATAATGTTATGAAGAGAAATTGTGTTTAGTCCTAAAAATTGTACAAATAATTTATGTGGCCCTTGCATCCTTCTGATTTTCTGTATGTGGCCCTCAAATGAAAAAATTTGGACACCCCTGTCTTAAATGTTCAACATTATCACTAAACATTAAACATTAAATACAGGTGTTAAATGATTGTCCTGACTAAATCTAGACTAAAGCATTAACAATTTTTGTTGACTAGCCGAATAAAACTGATTTCTTGCACTAAAATAAAGACAAAAATGCTGGATTTATAGTCGACTAAAAATGGACTAAATAAAAATGGGATGAGGTTGATTAACGATGGTAAAAACTAACAAGCGTGATTGAAACTTGACTAAAACTGAGAGTAAATTTAAAAATGTCTAATAAAATTAACACAAGTTACAAGGAGACACCAGGCGGCAAACTCTAATTTCTTAACATTCACCCTACCGGCCTGATAGTTTGTTCATAAACGACTAATGAGCCAACGCTTATGATCTAGTTCTCACATCACCTCCTTTGCCTGAATTTTGAAATGTCGGTCTCACAGTTGAGTCACTCCCGGGTGGTCAGAAAGGTATCAACACACTACAGTGATGAAAAGCAGCACCATGATACAAACGCCTTTGTTCTCACTAAGTCTTCCTTTTCCTGCTCCTCCACAAAGTCCGACTGTTTATGAGATTGACGTTATTGGCATTACAGCTGTAGGATGTGTGGACAAAAGGTAACAAAAGCCTATAAGCAATTGCAAACATTTAAGATGAACAAATTAAGGAAAAGAATAGCTAATATCTAACAAAGCATTGTCATGAAAAAGGCATATGGGCACACGAGTGTAAAAGGTGTGCATTAGCAAAAATTATATCAAAATGAACAACAGTAAAAAGACAAAACAATCCAGTACAAACAATAAAAACCCTACGCAAACTTCAAAGGTTTGTTAAAAGAAGATGTATTGGGGCCAATCCTAGGGCTTCCTGCACTTGTTTCACTGCTCTTTGTGCTTGTGTGCCTCAGGAAGCAGAGAGAACCACTGCCCAGACCCGAGCGCAAGGAGAGGACTATAGCCGGAAGACGCTCTTGCCTGGTCCACAATGATGTCATGTGGGTCCCTCTGCTCTGCAGCATTATTACCGTCTCTCAACTAGCTTCTCCCATCATGTACTTGATTTCGTCTGCACTCCCAACAAACATTTTTCACTTGGCATTGTGACCTATTCATTTACTTCATTATCTGAGGATGGGGGGGGGGGGGGGGGCGACACCTGCTAAACTGCATTACGTGAGGTCATAAACCCAAATATAACCATGACAACTGCAAATAGATTTTATTATCAGCAATATCAGCATCCGCATGTAGCAAAATTCCAATCTGAATTCAATCATTGTGATGATATTCCTTCATGTCCTTATAATCACTATTGCTAAAAATAGCAACCAACCCAAGGGCACAACTCGAGTGAGTTACTACACTGAGGTAGTCAAACCGGTCCATGACCTCGCAGCAGTTGTTGCTGCAGTGGTTTTGCTACTGTGTATCATGTGTTCATAAGGAGGAAAGTTGCATGAAATGACTGAATTCTCACCAGAGCAGAGAAGGCAGGGTACCTTTCCTGTCTCGGAAGAGTCAGGTGCAGCGCGTTTCCTGTTCTAATAATACATTAACTATGGAATGAGGAAGGGAAAAAGCATAAGCGCAGCTCACACATTAAATTTTGACATATTATATTACCTATCTTCCTGTTCGATTACAATGGACCATTTGTTGGGCAGTATTTACATGCTCACAGCTGCTGAACTGTGAACCAAGCTAGCTATAGCATTTAGCACTAATCGCACTGTTAGCTAAAGTTTTAGCACAACCGCCAGTGACATGATTGACGAGCAATGTGTATACATTTTTTTTTCTGTCAGGGAAGAAGGACGACCTTCCTTTCCTGTATATTGACTATTCCGAAAATCCAGGCATTTATGATATTTCTCCATTATGCAACACATGGCAAATTCTCCCTTTGGTGAAAACAGACTGGATTGTATTGCTTTTGCATGTGACTAGCATACAAACCAGGCAGACTGTTATACAGTCAAATGAGTCAAATCACATTTTGAAATCAAAATAATCCACACACATCAAATTACATGGATCCAAGTCCAAAGCTTTTCAATGGGCCGAGTGCATCATTTCCCCGAGTTGACCACCATTTTGACTTGTGATGTAAGCTCGGAATTGTCAGTAACAAACCTGAAGCAAATTTTTTTTATTTAACAATATAGTACAGTAAAAATCCGACAACATAACAGGGCGGTTGAATATATGGCTACAGATATCGAATATCTCAGTATTCGAGCAGCCTACTGAAAATTCTATAGAATAATCATGTACTCATTGTAAGTGATATTCTTACTTAATACAGCCCACTTTATAACGTTCTCATCAATTTCAATAATGTGATGATTCACTTGTTCGATAATAATCAAGAAGGATTTTAATCACTTTATCTAGCTCATTAAATAGGAAAACTTTCCCCCACACTTTTTAATAGGGCTGGAAATCTTTGACTGTCTCACGATTCGATTCGATTACAATTTTTGAGTCTACGATTCGATTCAGAATCGATTTTCAATTCTCGATTCAAACGATTTTCGATTCAAAATTATTTGATTGACAAATGATTTCTGCTTCAATTTACAGATATGCACAACATTGTCATGATTTACTCTAGTCTGCTTTGCAAGACAAAATGACAAATAGAGACATTAAAGTGTCTTTTTTTTTTGTTTAAACATTTATTAATTTTGTATTGTAAGTGCCTTTTTCCACAAAAACAGCATGTGGGCTACAACTGCCTTTTCCCCTTCTTCTTCATTTCCAATTTAAATAAAATTGATTTTTGGATATTAATATCGATTTGATTCAATTAATAAATGAGAATCTCGATTCTTTCATGAATCGATTTTTTGGCACACCCCTACTTTTTTAGTAGGTCAGAAACAACATTAAAACTCATTTGTGGTAAATATTAGTGAGCTACCTTAAGATGTCAGAGAATTGGAAGGAACTGATTTCAAAAGCAGGACAATGGTCTAAATTTCTAAACAGCGATTTATCAAGATGGAGTTTATTCATCTATTTTGCACAGTAGTCACAATTGTTTTAAGACTTTTATTAAAGCAATGGCTTGGTAAAATTCAAAACAAGTTACAAATAGTTTGAAACAAGTTCTCCCGTCACAGACAAGCTAAGACACTGACATTTCAAGTGCATAAACAACGACGTCACTACAAGTTTACGTCAAGACAGAGCACGTGAAGCCTAACATAGCCACAGTGTGGTTAATGGCTTGTGCCTGTGAATTGCACAACACAATCACTTTTGACAAGTACATACGTACGTCATGGTAATATGCTTCTGTTTGAATAGTTTTAATGTGTAACTTTAGCGTTCACTCAATGATTTCCACAACATTTACCAGAGTATAGTATTAGTATATGTGGATAACTGAATGCATGTGTCCCTGGAATAGGGTTAACATGATAACACATGGCCTTCTCTGGCTGTCTCTTGCCTCTAAACACAAACACACACATTCATATCAAAGTGTTTGTTCCATATTTTACCAAAATGTTTACATTCCAAATGGTTTTGTCCATGTTGTAACAACATTTCAGAAAAGAAAAAAAAATCCACGAGACTGTTTGCGGGCTTCAGCTCCTGACACAAACCTGCTGTTTCTTGCTTATCTTGCCTTCAACATCTGTTTTAGACATGCTGCAAGTTTACTTTCTTCTTTCCATTGCTTTTTCTAGTCTATACTACCCTGCATACAACGATTGATGATTTTACTGTACATAATTAGATGTGATAGTGTGATACCGTCACACTTTTTTTTACTCCTAAAGTCATTTAAAAAAAATATTTACGCCAAATGTTCCAGTAAATACATAACTATTAACTACCATTACTTACAGTAATGAGTTCATGGCAGTTTGAAGAAGAAGTTGCAGAATCTTACTGCTATAAATGATGACTGCATGTTGCATACAGCTGCTGACTAAGCATGAGGGCTTTAAAACATGCTGGAGATATTGATTATTCACAGGCTAATGCACATAAAGTATTCAATGGATGTGCTGTTAAAATATGGCCACAAGGCAAACAGCACATGGTAGGCACAATAAAATGTTACTTAAGTAATCTATTTATATAAGTTGGAAAACTCATGATGCACTGTGCTGCACAGGAGCAGGACTTTTGTGGCGTATTATACTGACAAAATTGAATGTTTTTTCTTCAGCCATTTCCATTTGGCCTATCTTTTCTACTCTAGATCATTCTCTCCTCTATTTCCCAGAGTTCCATTCAACAACCCCTGAAGAACAGGCGTGAACTTGTAGCATCCAGAGTTGCATATAGTGCATGTGTGGGCAGGGGCAGCGATAACAATAGAGATGCAAGTGCCACAGAGCTGAATATTTCCACTCAAGAAAAAAAATGAGTCACACTCCCACTCAAAACACACAGCCTTGTGGTGTTAATGTAGAAATGTGCATCTCTGCTTCTTCTGTGGTTGATGCCTTTCATCAAATCAAATGTACTACTGATTGTAGAACCAACAAGTCTCTGTTAGACTCATATTCAACTTTGCTTTTTAACAAGTCATTTACAGAAATATTATTGTCACTTGACCTAGTATTATACTACATATATACATCTGAATGTCACTGGAAAAAAAAACTGACCTGGATTCAAACACAAACCGTGGCTATAAGGCCACAGACAGTATTCTCTGTATTTCTCCTGCTGGAATACAATTAACCTATTTTAGAACCACCCATCTCCACCTCTATACGCCTGTATGCACTACGGTTGTTCAACCAAATAAAACTCAACAGAATCTCGTGGAATAGTCTCATCTTTTCGAAGAGATCCCCGAGAGGACAGCACAGTGTGTGTTGGTGGAGAATGGACGGATGAGGAGAGCACTATTTTGCTACAGGCCTAATGGCATTAGTTAGCTGACGTTGTGAATTGAGCTAGACACAATGAAATTTACGAAGGTTGCACAGCTCTTTTTCACAAGAATTTGGTTAGAACCACTTGTCAGCATCTATCTTGCTGTGACTTGTTGCGGTATCGCAACAGCTCCCTGATGATGAGTTTTGACACTACTGTATGTTTAAACCGTACACAAATTACTTGTACGGACAAATACCTCATGGCTGTTAGTGTTAGTGTTTTTCTCATTTCCTCTTAAAGGGCAAGTCAACATAAAACAATTGTTGACAATAGTATCTTACATAATATGTGACGTCACAAGTCTATACACGACATTGACATTTGTGGAATATTTGTTATGCAGCAAACTCTAGCAGTTTTTCTCAATATCATAAGGCGGTCATTTTGCCACTTGATGTTGACTGAAGATGACATCAAAGTTACTCAGGGCTCAGCAATGACCAATCACAGCTCACCTGTTTTCTGAAGATGAGCTGTGATTGGTTGTTACCTGAGACCTGAGTAACTGTGATGTCATTTTCACTTGAGAGCAAGTAACAAAATGGCCGCCTTCTGATACTGAGAAAAACTGCTGGATTTTGCTCATATTCCCCTAACACAATATTAACCAGAATACTGTACTAGTGGAGCTGCATAGAACATATTGTCAAGAATTTGTTTGGGGGGGGGGGTGACTTCACCTTCAATTAATACAGCTCTGTATGTTGTAACCAAGTAGTGCACTCCATTTTGCATTCACTGCATCAAACTCCTCAAAGTACACAGAATTCAAAATGATCAACATGATCATATGGGTAACATTAGGGCTGTGCAATTAATCGAAATTATTCCTCTCGGCAATTACAAAATTAGCATAATCGTAAAAAAAGATTATTAATACTAATTTTTGAGTTGTTTAAATTTATACATTTGCACCTTTTCCAAAAGGAACTTGCATAATTACAGTGTTTCAAAGAATTTTGTCTTCATATTTTTATTTGTTTTTTACATTTAAATATTTTCTTGTTTTGCACCAAAAAAAAATCGTCCTGCTGCACAGTGTACATGCTGCACTCCAACTTCAAGTTTTTGCCATCATAAATAAATAAATAAATAAATAAATACATAAATATTATTATAAATATATATTATTATTATAAATTCTGTTTGGTCCAAAAGGAAGTTACATGATTATAGTTTCTATTTTTTTTTAAATTGGTCTTAATATTTTTAAATGTGTAAACATTTTCATGTTTTGTAACAAAAAATAAATGATCATCCTACTGCACAGTGCACATGCTGCACTCTCACTTCAAGTTTTTGCCAACATAAATAAATAAATAAATAAATAAATAAATAAATAAATAAATAAATCATTATAAATTCTGTTTGGTCCAAAAGAAACTTACATAATTATTGTGTTTATATTGTTGTTTAAATTGGTCTTAAATGCGCAGTCTGCTGGATTCACTCAGGAAAATGCACTTTTTAAATACAGGATGTACACACTAACTTTCTCTCAGTCTACACATCTGTGTTTATGTTCATCTTTGGTGGTGATTTCGTCCTAAACCCCCACACCCCCAGCCTGTATTTTGCCATTTTGTGTTTGTTTTGTAAACAGCGGGACATTTCTGTGGAAAGACAGTGTTTACACCCCTCCAGCCAATCGCAGAGCGGGGGGGTGGCGTGTCGCAAACGGGGCTGGGCGAACGTGTCGGCTGCGTGACGTCACTCCCGCGGCAATTTGAAAGCACACACGGATTTTATTTCTTCACTCACTTATTCACACATGTAAGTTTCTGTGAGTGAGTGAGTGAGTGAAAAAATAATAAAAATCCGTGCGTTCAAATTGCCGCGGGAGTGACGTCACACTGCCGACACATTCGCCCGGCCCCGTTTGCGACACGCCACCCCCCCCCACCCCCCACCCGCTCTGCGATTAGCTGGAGGGGTGTAAACACTGTCTTTCCACAGAAACGTCCCGCTGTTTACAAAACAAACACAAAATGACAAAATACAGGCTGGGGGCGCGGGGGTTTAAGACAAAATCACCACCAAAGATTAACATAAACCCATATGTGTAGACTGAGAGAAAGTTAAAGTGTGTACAGCCTGTATTTAAAAAGTGCATTTTCCTGAGTGAAACCGGCATACTGGGGCTTTAATATTTTATAAACATTTTCTTATTTTGTATCAAAAAATAAATAATCATTTGAATATCCGTGATTTCAATTATTGCCAAAATAATCATGATTAGTTTATTTTCCCCCCATAAATCGAGCACTACTTGACATGCAAAGGCAGTGCGTGATGAGAGTGTTTACTTGTACTTGAAGAGGACAGCTTTTCATTTTATTCATACGGGCACATTGAGGTGTGTGAGATGCACTACATGGGCAAAACACAAAAGTAATTAGACAACTAACAGTTAATACATTTGGGTTGGGCTAGGACAGTGGTTCTTACCCTGGGTTCGATCGAACCCCAGGGGCTCAGCGAGTCAGTCTCAGGGGTTCGGCGGCCATCAAGAGACACACTCAAATGATTCGTGATGACACATCCCGCTTGGCTATCATTGGCAGAAAACTGCAGATTTACAGTACTTGGTTGTTAATTTTACATTTGATGGGTGTGCAGGCACCCCAGAGATCCAACTTTTTTGTATACAAACATTAAAAAAGTAACATTTCCATGATGTATGACCTCTAAGAATATACTTAATAGCTAAGGCGCCATCAGGCATTTTTACAGCACCGTGTGAATATGGACCAAATGTCATCTATGTGCACAACTATTCAAAAAAAACAAAACTCCCATTTTTAGGCAATTAATTCTTTTGTAAACATGTCCAAAACCGTTTCCCATGAAAAGATTTTCCAAAAGAAAAGAGCTGTGTCATGACTAGGGTCATGTAAGGGTTATGCTTACAGTCATGACTAGGGTCATGCAAGTGTTATGTTTACTGTCATGACTAGGTTCATGTAAGGGTTATTTTATGCTTACTGTCATGACTAGGGTCATGCAAGGGTTATGTTTGGGACATGACCGTAAGGTCAAGTGTCTGTTTTGAACTGATGTAACCAGCATCTAGTTTCAACTGGTAAGATGCTGTGTGATGTCAGGAATCTTTAATCTCTTTATCTGGTCAACAGCCAATCAGATAATTCCACGTCAGTCCTGTTACCCACATGTCTAGCCACAACCAATCAGATCGATTCACAGTCTATATAAGCTGGTCTGAGAAGTGTGTTTTTGTCGGATTATTACCTCTGTTCCCCTGTGCACCTCCACAGCCCAAGTTAGCTTTGAGTCTCGTGATTCTCGATACATTCTCGTTGTTTCTCGTCTAGTCAAGTTTGTTCTACGCCTCTCGATGTTATGCGAATAAAGTGTTAAACTCTTATTTGTGTCTGCGCTTTTGGGATCCAACTTCGAAACATAACAAGGTGAACTTGCTACTGTATTACTTAAGCGGTTGTGTGTCAGCATCAGCAACCGAACATCCAAAACAAGGAAACCGAATGAGAATGCCAGCAGGCAGCGGGACAGTGGAATTTACTGAGTTACAGCTTTCAAACTAAATACTCCCGCTCTGTTACCATAATTTAGTGAGGCCATCTGGATGCAGCACTCCAGTTTTTTTCCCCCCTGTACTCTCATTCATTTCAACAGCCAGTGACGTCTGCCGGTTTTGGAATCTACAACCGCCGCTGGGAGGAGTTGTGAATGGGGAGGCAATGTACGCACACACACAATGGAGTGCGGTTACATTTACACAAAGGAATTCACCCGAAGAAATATACCATACAGGCTGCTATTAAATATAAGCTACTGTTAAATAGGCATGTTCAAGCACATGCCAGTCACAAACTCCATGTCAGGCCTTTTCTTTCTGTTGATCAGCTGTCACACCAGCAGATTTCGCAAATAATGCATACTGTGGCGTACAGACAGTGATGGCATTGTCAGAGCATTGAGAGTGGCAGTCAACTGATACACGGATGACCATGCTGAAAGATCACGGTGTTTTATTTCACCGCACGCACTCATCATCCATAAAGTATCTTCCATAGAGACCGGAGAGCGGCTCTACAGGAAGATGGAGATCGGATGGCAGTTGCCCACTCAGTTTGTTATGTAACAATCAATCTGATTAGATAGCTGATGGGCTGTATCTAACTGATGGAGCACAGCACACTACCATTCTGTATTTTATGTAAGACAGTGGTCGTGATTGCTTTGTTTTTCTGCTGGTGAGTGGGCCACTGGAAATAGAAAATGAGTCATATTTTCTTCTTTGGGAATGACATCAAACAGATCAAAAATCCATGATGAACATTTCTACAATGTAGTTGTCTCTTTAAGAGTCAATAACAAAACAGGGCTGGAAGAAGGCCCATTTGGCCACTGATGGTTGAAACATCAACAGAATTGTATTTCTGAACTTCACTAACACCCAGTGTTTATTTTGGATTTAGAGGTTGTGAAACTGTCATGGACAGAGAGCATTTGGAGGGAGGATGGATGCCGCACAAATTTACACAAATCTGATCGGCGAAATGATATTTTGTATTTTATTCACATTTTTTGATTGGTTGTAATTTCTTCAATTCACCGATCAATGAATGACGTCATTGTTCAGCTCCGCAAAATAAAACGTTACAGAGCACAATGCCGACTTTTCTCCATCAAACCTACAAAATGGAGAAGCAGAAGCTATTGCCTACAGTTACCCTAGCGTATGCAGCTGATTGCGCAAAAAAAGTAATAACACCAACAAGAAGAGCAGACGCTACAGAAGGTGGGCATGGCTATGGTTGTACGGGTGAGGAAAGCAAGGTCTGTCTGACCACAGCTCCTCACTTCATACAGTGGCATTTTAGCGGATTTTTCTCCTTCATCCATTACGCTCTTATGATTGTTGGCAAAAGAAAAGACTGATATAAAACAGCTAAGGTTATCACCTTATACTAAATAATTGAGATGATGGGAACGCACTGTGACTCTAGTACATTTTTAAAACTTCCTTGTGATTTTCAATTTTTAATCCGAGACTAAAAATCCTTAGGTCTAAACCCAGTACAAAAACTCGTGAATTTGCGAGTTTATAAAGTGGCAGATTTGCGAGAAAAAAAAACTCAGAAACTTACGAGAAATACATGTAGCGTAGCTATAATCTCATCATTTGAGGATTTGTTGGTGGTTAATGGGACTGTTTCTAAAATGAAAAGGCAGGATGAGACAGATTCATTCTTAATTTAAACTTTACTTGTCATACACGGCAAATACAGCGTTTTTCTTCTAAAAATAATTTGTGTTCAAAAAGAGTGATACATTTGCATCATAAAACTTCGCCCTAGAAAAAAAGTCATTCTCCATTACCGCCGGGCACTATTTTTCTGTTCGTTCGTATCACTGCGCGGCGCACTGCATACAGCTGATAGGCGCACCTTCCACCGTAATTATAACTTCGAAAAGACAAACAACTTGTAGATTAGTGCACATCTATCAGCCGTATGCAGGGCGCCGCGCAGTGATACGAACGAACAGAAAAATAGTACCCGGAGGTAATGGAGTCTGACTTTTTTCTAGGGCGAAGCTTTGTGATACAAATGTATCACTCTTTTGAACACAAATTGTTTTTAGAGGAAAAATGCTTTATTTCCGTGATCCAAGCCAACTTACCGGACTACTTTCCTCTCGACCAAAACCGGACCAGAACTCGTGTCACGGAACGCTGTCAGGGCAAAGTCAGTGCTGATCTCACACTTCTAGAGGTGAAGATGCAGATTCATGTCCAAAAATCCGAACTATCCCTTTAAATGCTTGATCCTCAGGGTGTAGACCTTCACAAAGTGAGGCATCTTTATCTCCTTATTTGTAAATTCTACCTAAAAGTATTGGTGCGAACATTCAAGTAGTACGCTACGTGTATTTCTCCTAAGTTTCTGAGGTTTTTTTTCCTCGCAAATCTGCCACTTTATAAACTCGCACATTTGCCACTTTAGAAAGTGGCAAATTTGCATGTTTTTTTTTTCTCAGGATATTGCTTGTTTGATGCAACTCTGAAAGTTGAGTGGGAAGTGTATAGAATACACATTTACATGTAAATATGTTAGCAAATAGCCATTGGCTAGTTTCTGTCTTTAGGTTGTAACATGTTTCAGTACTTGTGTATTGTTTTATATGACGCCATATTAGGGCCACGTATAAACATTTTTTTTAGAGGGCACTGAAAATATTATACTATAGAAACTCAAAGGGCCATCTCTCATTCCTTGGTATGGGACTATCCGCTGCCTTTCCTCTCCCACACACAGCTCGACACTGGAAAAGGACTAAATGGAGCAGCTGGGACAAGCAAGATCTGTCATGGGTTATTAACTGCACTTATTAATTTGTAAAGCTTGATTCCCCCAGCCCAGTCATGCTCTGCTTCCATAAAACAAATGTCCAGTCTGGCCTGTAGGCGAATGCATCCATTGGTTGGCGTTTTCGTAGCAAGGAAGCTTCTTGTTTCACTTTATTATGCCATTAATTCCCACAAAAGCCACTCAACACAGGCTGCCCTTCTTTTTCCAGAGTATGTCGTCACGGTGACATAAATTGACTGTCCCAAGAGCAGACTCTACTCCTGCGTCATGGCGCAACTCATCAGATGTTTTTGATACAAGACCCCATGTGCTGCCACAGCATTTGTGTTTGTGACACAAGGGTGCATTTGATACGCTTACTGTAGGACTCAGAGCAGATTAAAGTGGGCATGAAGGGATCATTTTATTTCTCAGGGGGACAATCATAAATATCGGAGAAATACACTGGCCACAACAATAAATACACCCGTACTAATCGTTATTTATTGACACTGTCAAAAAATGTATTACTATTAATGATGATTATTGATGTTATGTAGCGGTGTGAAATTACTCCAGATCCTACTGAAAAATATTTCTAATCAATGACAGCTCATTAATAGAGGGCACTAGGATGCCTCCTTCCTGCCCAGCTGAGTCACTTTAAAGGGACAAAAACTAAATGAAAGAAAATAAAAGTACTTCAAATTTTGTTAAGTTTGTTATAGGGCGGCACGCTGGATGACTGGTTAGCACGTCCGCCTCCTAGTTCTGAGGACTCGGGTATGAGTCCTGGGTGGAGTTTGCATGTTCTCCCCGTACCTGCGTGGGTCTTCTCCGGGTACTCCGGTCTCCTCCCACATTCCAAAGACATGCATGGCAGGTTAATTGGGTGCTCCAAATTGTCCCTAGGTGTGCTTATGATTGTGGTTGGTTGTTTGTCTCTGTGTGCCCTGCGATTGGCTGGCAACAGGTCCAGGGTGTCCCCCGCCTACTGCCCAAAGCCAGCTGAGATAGGCGCCAGCGACCCTTGTGAGGAATAAGTGGTCAAGAAAATGGATGGATGGATGTATAGGTATATCTGTTTTTAGATTAGTGTCTCAAATGAAGATAGCAGTTCCACTTTGGGCGTACAGAACACCACCAATAGACTTAAAGGTTTCATGTGCGTAGTTGGTCCTCGCACTACATATTGAGCACCGTTAGGCTTTGAATTCCACCGCCCACAACCCATAACATTTAAACAGAGTACCATTGAAGCTGACACCATTTCCGGTCTGGCATCGGCTGATCAGAGTGGCTCCTGTCTTTGATGGGAACTTGTCTATCTAGCTTCCCGTTCCTATGAGCATCTGTGCTTCAATGACAAATTTGCCATTCAAACAGCCTTGTGAACCGGCATAAGCCAATGTTTCCACAGGCCTATTGGTAGTTACGATTGAACACTATGAATTCAAGCAATAAGAGGAATAAGAAGGCCAGCAATTTTTTTAATCGGCTTCACTGTTTCCAATCAACAGTTAAAATTTATAAAGAACACAAATTATTTAGGTTGCTTGTATGATTTAGAATGTTGCTATTGTTATTGATGTCACCTTGAAACACTCATGTTGAAATATGCTCAAAGCCTGTTCTTCACCACTTCAAGCCATTAAATCAGTTCATTTAATGCATGCCTGACATTGTCACATCAAAGTCAAAGTTTGTGTCATTATCTTGAAGACACACTTTTTGATTCAACTATTGCGCTCAATAAAGCAGGTGTATCTGATTCTGAAGTGTCCAGTGAGTGTAGCCAGTTGATGAAAACAGATAGGGCTACGTTATAGTTCTATTGCAAGAGGATTAGTATGACAATAATGACCCCAAAATTGCATTTTAATACATTAATTGTAATACAGTCGCCTAATTTATTTTACTTGCATGCAATTCCTCAGATCTGATCACCATTACAATGGCCTTTCCACTTCCATCTAGCTGACAGCACATCTGTTGGCTACATTTATAAAACTGTCCCTAGTCTGTATTTTTAAAAGAAAAGAGTCATTGGTTGAATCAACGTGTGCATCGTGTGTGGAGAGTGCAATTGGAGCGCATTAATTTTTCGTAAAGACTAAAAGCGGATGTGGGAAGCAGGTTTTGCTGAATTCTCAGTGAATCGCTTCAAGCGTTGGCAGTAACGTAGTACAAGGTGCGGGAATCCTCTGGTGGGTTTACCTGCAGGCTGCAGTCATGACCGGAGCTCTGTCGAGCTCAGCTTTTAGACACATTTCACCGAGAAAGCACCATTATACACTTGCATCATTGGTGCGTCAACTTACCCTCTCTGGCTTTGAGCAGTACAGTGTTGGCCACGATGTTCTCCAGCTCCATCAAAAGAGAAAAAAAATCCCGAACGAGGAGGTTCACGGTACACAAACGTCTGCAGTGGAACCACCGTCCTTTGGGCTCGAACGGCCCGCGTAAAAGCGTATTCACTCCTCGTAGGCAGCCCAGCAAATTTCACTCATGACAAAGTCGTATGAGATGAAAAAGGGTGTCATGGGTCTGCTTGCAGTGTAACACGGGCATGGTTCTTGTTGTGGGATGAAAGTGCGCCGCTGCATTTCTACTACCGCAAAGCCGTCCCATGCGTGACAGAATATCCCCAGGGCATAGAAAAGCACGCTGGTGAAAGTGATACTTGTTAGCAAAGCGACTCCCCTCGGTGGATTCTTCGCTGCGGTGCACCAGCGGGACACCGATAGCTTCACGTTTCAGCGGCAGAGGTTGGCGGAGTGCAGCAAAGAGGACGTCAGCGCACCCCTCTGCCCTATTGGTACGTCATCAAAAAAAAAAAGGGCTGGACCACCGGCCCCCAATTGTGTCAAGTCCACTGACGCTTCTACTTACCGGAAGTGTAGACATAAGTTCTCAAAGTAAAATAGTTTTTTTTTTTTTTTTTGCCGATTTTGATTCTTCTTGCATTGCTTGATCGCAGTGTTTCCCAACAGTTATTGAGCCAAGGCACATAGAAAAACATGTAAAAGTAAAAAATAAAATATATAAAATCTCACGGCCAGATGAAACGGTCAAAGTTCTAATGTCAACTCCATAAAACAGTATATTTGTCGAAATAATTATTCTCTGCATACTCATTTACAGTGGTGTGCGTGTTGGGTTTTTTTTTCTTGTCAAATCAATTTTCAGCATCTATGGCAGGATAGAGCAGGGATGGAAAACTTAAATGCTGCAGAGGGCCACAAGTACTCATCAGTGCTATTAGGGGCCCCCCCTCTATGACACTTCCAAACCAGATTTTTTTTTTTAACCATTCACTCACACACTCACACAAAGGTTTACTTCATGTAAGCCACATGGGGTTAGTTCAAAACCAGATGTATAAGAAAAAAATAACAAATCATGTTCTCAACGCATATAGATCCATTATCCTAATGTAACAACAATTTTGTCATTTTTTTCACAAAAACAAAAAATTAACTAACTCAATTTTATTTTAAATTTCTATATATTATTGAAGTACTATGTTGGTCCTGTATATCATTCCGTGTGTATATGTATGTATGTATGTATGTATTAGGCCAAGTCATGTTGTAATATAAAAGGCTCGGTAAAAATGCAACTAAGCCATGTCTGCCATCTAGTGGTGAATGTTGACATTCCAACTTAAAACTACAGTTAAACAATGTGATCTCCGGGCATTAGTTCATGAAATAAATAACAAATGTGAATGTATATATATGCTAGTTTATTTACAGTGATTTTATTGACCAGATCTTTTATAGGATAATCAAATAAAAAATAATTGTAAACCAATTGCAGGGTTCAAAAAGCTAGATTAATGCATACACACGTTGCAGGACTATTGGTACCGTAAATGCTCAGTACAGTAAGCCAAACTTGAACGAAGTGAGCCATATGTTCCCTTTTGCAATATTTTGCCCATTCCTGCAGTAGACAAATGGTACTTTGATACAGTGTACATGTACTGTACTTTAACCAGAGGATCACAAAAACATACACAGTAGAGTGTAAGTTATTTATTTTTTAGAAAAGATAATTGGTAGGAGAAAAATGTTGAGGTTTCTACAAGGCATGCACTTATACATACTAAAAAAGGACAGACTAACTTGAATCATTATGTAATAGGGGTGAATTGATTTTTTATTTTTTGCCCATAGCATTCAGCCCTAGTGGCGGGTAAAGGCAAAGGTGGTGCCATGTCGTGATCGGGGCACTCGGGGCAGTTACCCTTAAACTGGGTGGATCATTTGACATCTTGCTAAGATTTTGCACAGAACTCTCAATCTCCCAGGTATCAAGTAGAGGACCCAAGTTTGAAGGAGATACCGCCCACCTGGGTGAGAAAGTGATATTCTGTATGTATATTTGGAATATGTATAGGTTTTCACATGGCGAGGTAGTTTTGGATTTGTTTTTCCCTTAAAGAATTTACATTTTAGGACTACATTTTGTACTTACTTGGGTTGTGTTTGTTAGACAACTTCAGCTACAGTTGTGCTAATAAAATTAGGGTATGTAAACTTATAGAGTATGACTGTACATATACAATTGCTTAATGAGACAAAAATACCATGAATCGTCACCAAAATTAACATGATGCACATCTTTACTTTTGCCCACCTCAACTTCTGAAAATATCAAAAACAGTTGCCACAGTATTTTGGATTTTATGGAAATTAAGCCTTTTTCTCACTTGAGCTGTAGCTATTACCATGAAACTGAAAATGTGCAATAGCCACAATAAAAGACATACATGGCTGGTGCTTCTTCCAAAAGGCTTCATTAATATTTATAATGGAAAGGGAACAAAGAGAGCCGTGATTTAAAAAAAATAATTTAATGGAGCATAGCCATTACTTTTGTCACTAGCCGGCAGTTATAGCTCCAAAATACAAACACTTGAGTAACACAAAGTGCTGCTGTAAAGTAATTGCCATCATAGTGAGCCACAACAAATGGTTTATGCCACCATTGAACTGCAAAACTAAGACTTTCATTCAAATTAATTTCATACAGTATACACTACAGTAAGGAGGCAAAGTAAAATGTTGCCTTGTGCTCATAAAATTCAGGTTTTCATATTCAACTAAGATACCAGTCTGATACAAACTGAAGCAGCTCGTGGGCTGTACACCGTGTTAATATTCATCCAAGTTATCAGCTTTGGGGATGGAGAGGCCTCTGTCTTTCAGAACCTGCATCTTGACTTTCTCAGTCTCCTGCTTAGTTTGCTGCTTCAAACGTTGCTCCTCCAGAATCTCCTCAATGGAGACCTGCTGCAGGACTGTGTCACACGGTTTATCCACATCCTGCAATGAAAGAAAGATGCATCATTAAATTAGTCAATTTCCCTTGTCTCACTGTCACAGGGACAGATGAATTTCAAACCTATACTACTGTATATACAAACCTCAAAAATGCCACTGTAGTACTGTCAAAATATTATTTTAAATTGACTTGAGCAAAGTTGTGGGAGCACTAATACAGCGTTTGTTTACATATTTTTTGTTGATGTTACCTTTTTGCACCATTTACCATGCATCAACTCAAAAAGTGAGTATTGTACATACACAACTTTTCTCGAATTGTGAACTTACTTAAAAATGACTTCTGATGATGGGTGAAACGAACAATGAAAATGCACACGTACTATTTCGCCCAGCAGCACCACATTCTCCCCTCGCACAATGAAGATTCCTCTAGGGATGTCGCCAAATTTCTTACCCACGTGGATACGTTCAACTGTCTGATGGAAAACTAAATTGGCTGAAAGAAAAGATAAACATAATAATTAGACGTGCCTAATGTGCACAGCAACAACGCAACTTCTTTGATTACTTCCAAATCGAAAACAGTTTGTCACGCGAAGAATACCACTGTGGATGTAATAAAAACAACAAAAACAAAGGAAAAAAACACGTACCGAATTGGTCAATGCTTCTGAGGTACCCGATTAGCGTTCTACCATCTCGGAGGAGAACCAAATGTTTTTCTGCAACGCACAGGTAAGGCGGGATATTATACAACAACAACGACGACGACGACGACGACAACGACGACGACGACGACTAATGTATCAGACACAAAGCCAACTCTACATTGTGATCTGCCTTTCTACAACAGTCGATTCTCCTCTCAAACTTACTGTCGATCTCGTCTATGAGACTAGCCGTCCCTGGTACGTAGTTCATCTTGGAATCCTGTTTATTACCTTCTAAGATGTCGTAGCGTCAGGCCATTAATATTATTAAAGATTTCTTAAACGGAAGATGAACGGAAGTGCATTTTATAGACACTTGGATTAAACTTCCGGGTGATTTCGGTCGCTACTACACGCCGGTGTCAAGACGCTATCGGTGACCCTGCACGATCGGTGACGCGCATGCGCAGAAAATCGGCCATCTTGGATCGCTAACTACGGCAACCACACTAGAACAGAATACCTTATATGCCTGCGCGATAGTGCGCGTTCGTACAAACATGATTCAACATTGAAAAATCTCTTAGATTCTTGATGCATTATAACGAAGCTATTTAATTCTACAGGTTTTAAAGACGAACGTTTTACTCTTCATTAAATTCCTTGTGAGTCTTCATTGCTATAATTTACATTTAGTCTGCAGAATTTTTATTGTCTTTAGATTTAGAACAATGTGTGGCCTACGGCGACGCAATAACATACACGGGACAAACAATCTCATCAATAACCTTGACTGGACCAAAATTTTGAATATGCCTTCCAAACACTTAATCAATAAACAAAATGAAAGAAGTGCATTTATTTATTTATTTATTTATTTATTTATTTATTTATTTATTTATTTATTTTCTACAGCGGATGAAGAAAATTATTAATACTGACTGCTCTTTTTGTAAAGATTCTCTGGAAGATATGTATAATTTGTTTTGGGATTGCCCGTTCTCTGAAAATATGCGAAAATATATTTATTATTCTGTTTTCATTATTATAGAACCACAGCTTTCTCTTTGATTGAAAATATACTGTTTGGCTTCAATAATTACGCAACTGGAAGTAAAAGAGCATTTAATGTCATCAAGCTTGTTCTAATATTGGCTAAATAGCATTTACACAAATGCTGATACATACCAGAGACCTAATTTTTTCATGTATATTTATGTGAGCTTTAATGCATTTTTGTAGAAGGTTCTTTTCCTATGTATTTGTCTCCCCCCTGTCTTTTATACTGTTTTGTATTATTGTTTATTCAATAAAGAAAGAAAGAAAGAAAGAAAGAAAGAAAGAAAGAAAGAAAGAAAGAAAGAAAGAAAGAAAGAAAGAAAGAAAGAAAGAAAGAAAGACGGACGGACGGACGGACGGACGGACGGACGGGGGCATATGCGGCCGACAAGAAAACTACTGTGGAGTACGAATTTAATACAATAAAAAATTGGTTTGATATGAACAAATTATCATTAAATTTAACCAAGTTAATAGTTTTTGGCACTAGACAAATCACTCATCAAGTCAAAATTCTGGTGAATTAAATTGAAATAGAAAGGGTGTAGAAAAATACATTTCTTGGAGTAGTTATAGATAATAAATTATGTTGGAAGTCACACATAGAAAATGTCAAAAGGAAAATGTCATAAATCATCGGGATACTCAGTTCTAAGGATGTTCTGAATATGAAATTATTATACACATTATATTGCTCATTATTATTACAATATTTGACTTATTGTGTGGAAATCTGGGGAAATGCATATAAAACAAATACTAACTGTTTTCAAGTTGCAAAAACGAGCCATAAGAATTACTAATCGATCAAAATATACAGAACCAACACATTCACTATTTATTAAATTAAACACAATGACATTTTATGACTTAGTTTAGTAGTTTAATAGCACAAATAATGTAATAAGCTTACAACAATCTACTCTGCCACAGTATTCAGAAGCTATTTGAAATTAGAGAGAGCCCCCTTATAACATAAGGGGTTCAAGTGTCTATAAAAAATCAAAATAAGAACAAATGTTAAGCAAAGGTGTGTTTCTGTAAGGGGTGTTAATTTCTGGAATCATTTTGGTAATGACTTGAAAAGATGCAAGTCAATTGTTGAGTTTAAAAAAAAAATGTTCAAAAGTTAAAGTTCAAGAATATTATTTAAATCAGACATGAACTAGTACAATTGCAGAAATGAAATTTTCTTTTCGATTCCATTATGAGGGTAATGAAAATTGTATACGCGAGTGCGATGATGTATTACGGTGTACGCCTAAGAAATTCATGCATATACGCTATTGACAATTGTACGTATGCTAAAGTGAAACTGTCCACATGAGAATGATTACACGGTTTTATTGTAATGTATTACAATGTAATGTATTAATTTACTGTATAAGATACGAAGAGTAAGGGGTAGGATTAGATAAGTTTTTAACTTCTTCCTGCTCCCTTTGGACATGTAAAACATTACTGATGAGTGTTATGAGTTTTTTCTTTTTCTTTCTTTCAATTTTTATTTGTTATTTGTTTATGGTTATATGTTTTTATGTTGTGTTTACATGTTCAATAAACTTAAAAACTTCACATTTCAATAATAAAGTATGCTGGCACGTGTGCTGAATAAAATTGAACACAAGTTGACACAACGTTGTACAATTCCTGAGACTAACATTTCACAGGTTAAAGAGTTTGTTGTTTTAATGTTCTCCATTGATAACACACGCTTTGAAATTGACGAAAAAGTAAACGTCATGATGAGCACGTTCCGATTGAATTTCAATATCACTGCATTGCTTTGACGGTAACTTTGTCCCTCCTAACATGGCCGCCACGTTGGCACGTCGGTTAGCTGGGCTGCTAAAGCGCACTGGTCTTTTTAGCTGCGTAGTTAGGCGACTGAACCAGTGTGGACTATTTAAATTAGCTATGTCGATACATCTACAATTTATTTAATTACATAAGAATGTCGGTTTATTGCAGTCGTATTTATTTATTTATTTTTATGGTCAACGTGGAACAAAGATTGTATATGTATAATTTAAAGGCTTACTCTCACACTTTTTACTTTGGTCGATATTTTGTAAACAGATTATATAAAACATTGACTTGACATTATATATAAAACACTAAAAATGTAACAACTGTAGTTAGTTTCATATTATCTTTTGTTTTGGCAGGGCGACTGTCTTTTTGGTCACACGGTGTTTAAAATTTTCAGAGTGGTTACTCTTTCCGTCATTCGCCATCCTCATTAGGGTAAACAAGCTGACGCGAGTTGACGGCGTCGTAAGCCATTCAATCGTTTCCTGAACTTTATGAAATCATCAACACTTACTTACCTAGAAGCTCCCCTTCACTTGTCTGCCACAATTCTTTAATTTCTATGTCAAAAGGGGTTGTCTTCAACATTGGTATACTATACTATAGTGCGTTCAACTGCTACATAACCGTCAAATGAAGTGAAATCTGCCTGGCCCTCGAGGTCCAACTTGGATAATAACCTAAGAAACTGCCGTACGAAACATGGTAAATCAGACTAAATAATCCGCTGTGTATAACGGCTGCCTTCGAAATGTCTTTTAACGCGAGCTCGCCAACATAAAGCTCGTGCCCATGCTAAGTTACGTGGCTAACGGGCTAACTGCTGTTATGTAATAGCTAGCGATCCCTTGCTAGCCTAGCTAAGTTGGTTGCTCGTCGCCTTTAGTTGTACGCTAATGAGTCGATGCCACTATCAAGTCTACGTGCTGGAGTTTATAAATGAGAGCAAAGTTGAAATTATTTGATATTGTGTTGTGTGCTCTCAGGACACGCCACAGTATCCAGGGTACCCATCCCACTACTGGTACCCACAGTCGCATTCCACGGGACACTATGCAAATACTTATCCCTCTGGATCTGATGGCCAGCCACAGTATAACCCACAGGTATGTTTCGTGTTTGAACATAACATGGTGTAAAGGTGAAGTGTCCTAATTACAATCAATCCAAGAATTTCCTTGACATTAAAATGTTATATGCAGCCCCACTAGTCTAAAAATTGTATTGTGATTGTGCAATATGAATTAAGCAGTAAAATACACCTGGTTTTATCCATCTCGGGTGGGTGGCCATTTTGCCACCTGGCTGTCAACTGAAAGTGATGTGATTGGTCATTACCTGAGCTATGAGCATTTGTGGTTACATGTGCACTCGACAGCAAGTCGAAAAATAGCCGTACCTCGAGATGGATCGAAACTGATGGGTTTTGTTGCGTAACTCATATTCCACAAACGCAATATTAATCAGAATGCTGTTGTTTTGGGGAGAGCTAATGTGCTGGTTCCTTAAGATTGCGGTCGGCAGGGGGCATCGGTAAGAATGCAAGGAGATGATTCAGTTTCCCTTTTTATTAGAGTCCAACTATGCGTGTGTGGCTACTTTGTACAAGTGTTTGTGTATGTGTGGTTCTGTAACACAAATAAAATAAAGACATATCAGACACAACAGTTTGTAAGGTAAACAAATAAACAAAAACGCCTCAGTCGAGAGTAGCTTATAAAATGAATTTAGTATGACTGGGCTGAGTTCGGCTCAAGATGGCGGTCTAAGCAGCGCTTGTGGCGCTCTCGGTCAAATTCCTCAAATGCTGTAATTAAGGATTAATTCCTCTCACAATAGACGCAGTTACGACAAGAAATATGCAAGAGCTGAGAACAGACCAGAAAAGCAGGGAAGAAAACTGTACTCCGGTGTCAAAGAGTGGTGCTACTGCGGCTGCTAGCATCATGGCTAATGACGGGATAGTGGTGGAACACAGCTATTCAATGGAAGTTGCCGGAGGCGGAATGGATAAACGGAGTATTGGTGAAGTTGACAATTCTCCGGTAAGCACGCCAACTAAATCATCTGTGGTTCGCAAATGGGGGAAGCCGAATGAAGATTCTTCGGTGGAGACTATACTAAAAGCTGTTAACATGTTAAACATGAGATTTGACAAGCAAGAAGACCGAATGGGAAACATTGTCGCAGATCAAAGCTAACAGCACGATGATTAGCAGTCTCGCTAAAGCACTGGAATTTAATGCGGCGGAAATTAATGACTGTAAAAGTAAAGTGACTGAGTTGGAAGCAAAAGTGGTGGAGTTGGAAAACAACACTCAAAGAAAGAGTTGGTGAGCATGACAGATACAGCAGGCAATGGAATTTGAAGATAAGAGGCATGAAAGAAATGGAAAATGAGAATATAAGAGAGAAGGTGGTAAATCGACTGAAGATGATCGCTCCCATGTGGGAGCAGAAGTTGGACGACGTGGTGGACACTAGAGGTGTGCAAAATTTCCGATTCTTAGATTATTCACGATTCGGCCGTGGAACAATCGAGAACGATTCACAAACGTCCAAATTCCGATTATATAAATATGCCAAGGGAAGCGAAACGAGCGAAAAGTACGCGGAACTGAAACGCAGTAGCGCGCGCGGTCTTCGGGACGCTTTTTGGGACGGACCGAGAGTACACATCCACAACTCACGCCTCGAGATTCAAAACAACAACAAGCATGGCTGAGCTGACCAACCCACCTCTTCGTGAGATCAGACCTGCTCCGAAAAGGCAAACAACTTCAGGCGGAAGTATCAGCTAGCTGGCTGCAGTGCGTCGGTTAGCGTTCTACAGGGCGCCGCGCAGTGATACGAACGAACGAACAGAAAAGTAGTGGCTGGCGGTAATGGCGTCTGACTTTATTCAGAAAAGAGTATTGTGGTGGAAATGTATCACGCTTTTGAAAACAAATAGTTTTTAGAAGAAAAACGCTTTATTTCCGAGACCCCAGCCAGCTTGCTGGACTATTTTCTTTTTTATTTTCTTCTCGTCCAACGTCGAACCAGAACTGGTGTCACCGAACGCTGTCAGAAAGAAGTCAGTGCTGATCGCACACACGGGAGGTGAGGATCAAATTGAGATTCATGTTAAAAAAGCCGAACGATCCCATTAATGTTTACACGTTCATGTTTACACAAGTTAAAAAGCAGAAAAGCACTTGAGGTTTTTTTTTTTTTTTGTACCTCTGAGAAACTTTAATGTTTACATGTTCATCTTTACACAACTTAAAAAGCAGGAAAGCACTTTTTTTTTTTTTTAGGCATTTGTATTGAAGTAGTAGTTCACATTGTCTTTCATTTATACCTCAATGCACTTTTGAGTGGATAAAAATAATATATTTTTGCTCAATGCTATGTTTTATTCTGTTGAAGACTGAATATACTTAAAAGCTGTTGTTACAGAATGAGGACTTGAGTATTTTATTTACTGTTTTGAACTGTTAACTTGATACTGAAATAGTAGTTTATGTAGGCCTGAGAGGACTTTTGTACTATTTTTGTAACTAATGTACGAAACATTAAAAGCACAAAAATACATTGTTTTTTTTCTGCTGCCTGGGGGGAAATCAATAATCGTTTTATAATCGAATCGTAGCCTCTGAATCGTAATCGCAATCGAATCGTGAGGTGCCCCAAGATTCCCACCTCTAGTGGACACCGTGCACAGGCTGGGAAGAGGAGAGGAGAACACGGCAGGTGATCATCCAATTTGCCAAGCGACAACACAGAGATGGGATATGGAAGTTGACGAAGGAATCTGTTGTATGTAAGGAGGCTGGAGTTCGGTTCTGTGAAGATATACCTGTCGCAGAAAAGCTGGCAAGGGGGGCGTTATGGCCGCAGATTCAAGATGCAAGGAAAGCTGGAATGAAGGCATACTTCCGAGGACCATTCGGTTTCATCAATGGCAAAAGGATCGAACAGAAAAACTGAACAAGACTAATGTAACCCATTTTGATTGTTTACTGAAAGTGCAAGGAGAGGTTTTTGTTGGATTTTTTCAGAGGAATGGCGATTTTTGGTACAAAAGTTAAGTACTGGTAGGTGGTATTTTGTTATCCAAAAATGCATATCCAAGGAGGACTTCCACAGACTGGACAAGCTTATCAGGCGGGCCGGCTCTGTGGTCGGCATGAAGCTAGACTCTGGTGACAGTGGCAGAGAAGAGGACTCTGGACAAACTGCTGGATATTATGGACAATACTAGCCACCCTCTGTACACTGTCACCAGCAGTCAGAAGAGCCTGTTCAGTGGAAGGCTGATGCTCCCCAAGTGCCGGACCAACAGACTAAAGAACTCCTTTGTCCACCATGCCATTGTACTCTACAACTCCTCACTGGGGGGGAGGGGGGTGTAGCATGCACTTCACTTCACAAATATGGCACTTTACTGTACTTTCATTTATTTAATTCAATCTCCTGTGTAATAACCTTATTTGTTGATTGATTGAAGTTTTATTTTTTATTTTATTTTTCTTCTTCTTATTATTCTTATTATTATTAATTCAATCTCTGGTGTAATAACCTTATTTATTGATTGATTTAATTATTTTCTATTTTATTATCTTCTCATTGCTGCTGGACATGTAAATTTCCTAGAGGGAGCCATCCCAAAGGGATCAATAAAGTCAAATTTAAGTCTAAGTCTATGTAAGGAAGATACATTATTTTGGAAAAACCAATGGGGGGGAAATTATTATTTTGTCTCATGGAAGTAACCGATCCGGTGGAGTGGCTATTTGTTTTAATAAATTTCCTGGCGAAATTGTTGCATTCAAAATAGATAAAGACGGTCATTGGATAGTGCTGGAGATTAACCTAGAAGGAGTATTTGCAATTTTGGTGAATGTATATGGATATAACAATGCTGGTCAAAATAGAACGTTACTGGATTCTATTTCCAAAAATATTGCTGAATTTAAGAGTGTTTTTAGAATAGAATTTATTTTGATTGGTGGAGATTTTAATTTGGTACCAGATGAATGGGTAGACAGATGTCCGTCTAAGTATAATGATCATCATCATTATAATAACATACTTAAGGATTTCATGGATGGGAATTATTTAATGGATCTATGGAGAGAATTTAATCAAAATAGTAAACAATTTTTTTGAATAAAATCTAATCGGCATTCTAGATCCAGAATAGATTTTTGGCTAGTGTCTCCTGAAGTGGTGGACATGGTCAAAAATGTGTGAATTTCTGCTGCCCCTTTGACGGACCACTGCGTTATTGATATTACTTTGAAAGCCGGAATTATTTCGACATTCAAGAAAGGTTATTGGAAACGTAATGCTGACTTACTGGATGAAGAGGATTTAGTACACAAAGTATAAAGGTGTTATTGGCAGAAATGACAAATGATGCAAAATTAGAAACTGTAAAAAATGGGAATATTTTAAATATAAAGTTGGATGTTTAGCTATAAGATGTGGTAAATTGAGAAGTCAACAGCAAAAAGATCTTGAATTGACATTGTTTCAAGATATGAATGAATGTTGTAGAAACTTTGATTTATCAGATGATGAGAAGGCAAAAAGGTTAGAGTTACAAACCAAAATAGATAATTTGTACATTCAAAAGGCTAAAGGTGCTTATGTTAGATTTAGGGCGAAATGGATAGCACAAGGAGAGAAAATTTCATCTTATTTTTTTGGGCTTGAAAAGAGAAGACAAATTCAAAATAAAATTGATATCTTAATGATTAATGATATAGAATGCTGTAATACAAAAATAATATGTGAAGAAATTTATCATTTTTATTCGAAATTATACTCGTCAGTGCACAAGAGTGTTGATTCATTATCCTATTTGGAAAGCATAAAACATGTTCCTAAAATTGAATTGACATTTAAAACACTATGTGACTCTGAGATTCAAATGGAAGAATTAGATGCCGCTATAAAGCAGATGACAGTAGGGAAATCACCTGGGCAAGATCGTTTGACCTCAAATTTCTATTAAGTTTTTCTGGGAAGAGATAAAAGAACTACTATTTAATGCCTTGAAAGAAACCATTGAAAGAGAAGATTTAATGCCAACCATGAAACAAGGAGTTATTACGTTATTGCCTAAACCTGGTAAGGATAAAAGATATATTGATAATCTTAGACCAATAACTTTGCTGAATGTTGATTATAAATTGTTGGCCCATATTTTTGCTAATCGGTTAAAATCTTGTATTGATCAGGTCGTAAGTACGACACAATCTGGATTTATTAAGAATAGATCAATACACCATAATTTTAGGTTGGTTCTTGATTTAATAGACAACATATCTTTAATTGAAGATAAGGCTTTTGTGTTATTTTTAGATTTTTATAAAGCTTTCGATTCAGTTGAACATTCAATTATAATTAACTCCCTCTAATATTTTGGATTTGGTGAAAGGTTTAGTAAGGCAATTAGTATGATGTATAAGGGTATTAATAGTTCGGTTTCTCTTCCTGCAGGAACAACAGGGAGGTTTGAGGTTAAACGGGGGATCAGACAAGGTTGTCCTTGTTCTCCTTTATTATTTATTTTGGTGGCAGAGTTGTTAGCTATTTATTTTTTTTAAAACAGCCCCGATATTGAGCCTTTAAGTGTATTAATAATCTGACAATAACGCAACTAGCTGATGATACAACATTATTTTAGAAAAAAGCAGATCACATTCCATTAGTAATTAAAAAGATAGAAACATTTTCGAAAGCATCTAGGTTATATTTAAATTTGAAAAAATGTGAGTTGATGTCAATACATGATGATCACCCACTAGATTTATATGGAAGTCCTGTGAAAGATGAGGTGAAATATTTAGGGGTGACCAGAACCAAAGACTGTAAAACCAGAGAAAAATTGAATGTTGTACCAGTGTTGGAAAAATGTTAAGTCTAATTTTCGGACGTATTTTATTAACTAAAATTGAGATTCTTTCAAGATTTATATACCCAGCTTTTTCTTTATACATTTCAGATCCTGTAATCAAATCAATAAATCAAACAAACTTTAATTTCATTTGGAAAAATAAACACTATTTGAGGAAAGGGGATGTAGTGAAACCATTTGAAAAAGGTGGGCTGAATGTAATTGATTATGATATAATGAATGGTATGATAAAACCTAAGTGGTTGCAACAGTGTTTAAAAGGGAATATGGATAATTTTTGGTTTCATGTTCCCTTTAAATTATTCAAAAAATGTGGTGGAATAGAATTATTGCTAAGGTGTGACTTTTGTGTTACTAAGTTGCCAGTGAACTCTTTTACTGCCACACGTTATCAAAAAAGAAAAAATATGACAAAGGCTTTGATCATTTCCGTCATCCTTGAAAATGTTCTATTTAATCAATTTTCATCAGATTCCATCACATTTTATTGTAATTTCATACACCTGCAGCCCATTGAAAAGAGAAATAATGCCATCTGCTGGCCATAGTTAAGTGTTTTTGATTCCACAACCCATTGATCAGGCAGCGGTGCACTTTGACAATGAACTGCCCATTGATTTAAAAAAACAAAAAACAAAAAAAAACCGTTGACGTCATTTAACGTTTATGGCGGTACACATCATGATTTTACAAATCGTCATAAAACGTTTTTGCCGCTCAAAGAGTTAAACTATCAAAGTTTCATCAGCAGGTTTTGTTGTATTGGAAACTGATTTATAAGCATAACTTTACTCCACATTCTGTTCCTATCTGGAATAATAGATGTATTCTAGTGAAAATAAAATCTTTGTTTTATCAAGATTGGGTGCAGAAAGGTATTTGGTCGATTTTGCACTTGATGGATATAAGAGGAGAATTTCTTAGTTTTGAGGATTTTGTCACTAAATTTGATTTAAGATGTACTAAACAATATTCAGGGGTAATACACGCTATACCACAAGCATTGGTAAACATAGTGAAAGGAATGTTTATGACCAAAGAGTACCTACGATTCCATCACTCTTTATAGATGAGGTTCATTTTATAGATAAAAAATGTACAAATACATTTTTATGTGGTGGCCTCACATCCAAAATATTTATATTGCCTATAAAAAGGAAAAATTTGTTAAAGAATATTCTCAATAAACTAGAATTAGAACCTGGCATCTTTCTCTTTCCATTTCACCGAAGGCTAAAGAAACACATTTTAAGGTGATGAATGATGTTTATCCTTGTGTTTTTTATTTGTTTGTTTTTTTAATCAGAGGTTTAAAATGCAACAAATCTGCTGTGCTTTTTGTGGATGTGATAATGAGACTTTGGAACATTTGTTTTTGAATGTGTGTACACCAGGGTATTTTGGAAATCATTTCAGACCTGGATTTCAGAGGAGGACAATGATTCTCTCAAACTAGATTTCAAGACTATTAAGTTTGGGATAGTAATACAGGACAGAAAAAGGAAATGATGCTCAATACTTTGATAATAACTGCAAAACAGTTTATTCACAGATGTAGATTTTGTGTCGACCTTTGTTTTTTATTTTTTTTATAAGGAAATTGAAGGGTTTGCAAGGACATTAGGAAGGGTTAAGACGAAGCAAGCCTTGTTGGTATTTAATATCTTGAAGAAATTACTGTCTGATTAGACCTTTTTTTTTTTTAGTTTTTTTTTTTCTTTTTTGTTATTGTCTGGTTCGACAGCACGGTTTTGTGTGCTCAGTTTGTTTTGGATGTCTGTTGATTTTTGAATGAATAAAAGCATAAGCAAAAACAAACAAACAAAAAAACAAGTATGACTGGGCCATCAGCACGCTAGCGATTAGCATTAGCATATGTATACAATGGTAAACGGCCCACGGATGTAACAACACTCTTTGAACTAGATAATTTGTGCATTAATCATTTGGGCTATTAACACAATACTGACTTTATATGACGCACACTATAATTAATTATAATAATAATAATAATAATAATTAATCCAGCCATGGTCTGGTCGTGAATGGTTTGCACATTCAAAACAAAAGTGATGATACGTGTACGACTAGTTTTATTAACCAACAGGCACACAACGCAACAACAAAAAATGTACATTATGGACCATAAAAGTGGTAAAAAAATAAATAAAAATTATTTCCATCCTGGTCCGTGAAGCATTATGGGATGAGGTCGTCTCCGCCCTGTCTGCTCGGTAGCGGTTGCGTCTTGGCCACTCCCTGGGCCCCCTGTGGGGTGCGGTGTTGGGGTGCTTTCCCTGGTGCCCGGGGCGGTGCCGTCCCGGCGCGGTCCGCTGCTCCGTGCCCGGCGGCGCGGTTCGGGGCGGGTGGGCCTCTGGTGTGCCCCGTGGTTCCCTCTCCCCTCCCCATCCCCCCCCCCCCCCGTATAATTTATACGTATTTGCACGCGCACGCACGCACGCAAACGCACACACGCAAACGCGCGCGCGCGCACACACACACACACACACACACACACTCACACAAAAAAGAGCAATGATGATAAGACGTTGAATCGGTAAGACTACCGAATGAACAATTCTGAGCTCTTTTAAAAAAAAAAAAAACAACAACAAAAAAACAGTTCAGAATAGGAACAACAAATCTATTAGTTGATTTAGTATTACTGTGGTTAAGATAGATAATGGTTTAGAATTCTCTATCAGCATTGAACCATCACCTGCATAGTTTTTCAGATGGTAATTTGTAGGGGTGTGAATTGCCTAGTACCTGACGATACGATCCGTATCACGATTCATAGGTCACGATTCGATTCAATGCCGATTAATCCCGATATGAATTTACAAGTCGATTGTTGCGATTTTTTTTTTTTTTTTTACTAAAATTTAGAAAATACCATACAGTAAACTTGTACATGCACACTCTAAGATTTGTTTGAAAATTTATTATTTTTTGATCTCAAACTTCGGTCTTATAACTGTGAGCCACTGTATTTAACAAACAGGTTGTAACCTTTTTCATGTTAGAACAGCATTGAATTAAAATGGTAAGGCTTAATGTTCCATTAATATAACATTCTTCCATGCTTAAGGTGTGAAAGTTAGACGTTTTGTTGAATATTTTTTCATCAAAAATGGATGTTAAAAAATCGATTCGGCTGCCTATTGAATCGATTCGAGAATTGTGTGCTTTAGTATCGCGATATATTGCCAAATCGATTTTTTTTTAACACCCCTAGTAATTTGTTTCCATTATTTCCTATAGGAATAATTGTTTTCAAAGCTCAACAAGTCCCATAAGAAATGATGCGACCTTGGACCTCTCACATAATAGGAATCCAATGTTAAAGAATGCTGTAATTGCTTAATTCTCAAAATTCACCTTTTTGTAGGTCATTTCTGGAGGTTATCTAAATGGCCACGGTGTCTACAGCCCGGCACAGAGTCAATATTCAACAAGTGGTTTCCACCCATCCAACCCTTTCTACTGTGCTGACCCTCAGAGAACACCTCCAGCTTCTTACCCTACTCAGAGTGGCCCTGCAGAACAAAGCAGTGGGCAAGCTGGACAGCCACATTCACAAAACCATCACTATCCTGGTATACACTGTCATGGGGTAAGGAAGGACATTTCAAAAACACGCTGAGGCCGAGCAACATTTAGTATCTTCTCAGTAAATGCCACCGGCGTCATTTGCATCATTCCTTCTCATTTCTTTATTTATTGAGGTGGCAAATAACTTTGTCATGTCCCTTTTCCCAGGCTCCTGGATATCCTCCGGGGCCGTATTCTCCCTATAGCGAAGGCGGTCACACAATGCCGCCAAACACGTTATATCCCACGGGCCAGTCATTGCACGCCAACCCCCAAGCTGAAGCTTGGGCTCACCCTGGCACATATGCACCCTCTCAGCAGCAATGGCAGCCAGGCCAAGCGCTTCCTCCAAATCATTATGGAAATCCTGTACGTCCGCTGCACCCCCCAGCTTGGCCGGGGACTGGAACTGGTGCGCCACCACCTTACCAACCCAAGGTATGACGCAAGCGGAAGATAGTCTGTGTTTATATAGCAATGGCGTATAATGTTTGTACTAGTGCTGTCACTATCAAACCTAGCGATTATTCAACCAACTAATCAATTTGTTTTAATTTTGCATTGAAGTGTATTACAAAAGCATTTCCCCCGATTACTGTTTATTAACCATTGATTGGTGTTTATTTTGTAGTTCATGTTCGCATAGGCATTTAAAAAGGGGGGATTGATGTTGTACTATGTACCGGTAGGGATGTCCCGATCACATGATCAGAAATCGGGGAAGATCACGTGGTTGCTGACTCGATCGTAATCGGATGCTGTGTCCCGATCAGGGCTCTGATAAATATTTCAGTTTATTTTTATAACTTTTTTTATTTTATTTTTTTATTTATTTTTTTTTTTTTATCATCTGTATAGGGCTGCCAAGATTAGTCAACTAGTCGTGACTACGTCGACGACCAAAACCGTCGACGGCTAATTTAAATAGTCGACTAGTCAGTTTTACATAATATATATCAGCCTTATTTGTTTTCTCTTCCAAAACTGCCCCAACCGCTCGTTTGATTGCCTGCCGCCCGTCGTCCTGCCTGCTCTTACTAGACGCACATGCGCAGGAGCATTAATCCGGGTCAGACGTGACGCCAGCACCAGCTGTACAGTATGCTCTCATGGCTAACCGACATCGGACTTCGAAGGTTTGGGAACACTAAAGCGAATAATGTTAAATGTAAAATGTGCAAGACAGACCTTGCCTCTCACGGCAGTTGAGACGGAAGCACCTTTTGTCGAATCCTTCTGACGGCGAGGGACAGTCATCTATCTCAGCCACTGTAAATTATTTGGATGGTCAGCGTAGCTAAGTGCTAACGTGGACGTTCATTTAGCACACACTGTGTGATAAAACATGCCCACGTTGGTTACAGCTTTTAAGTCCTCTTCTCATGCCCAGGGACTTCCTAACCGATGGTTTGGCGACTGAGCAGGCAGACTCTCGTTTTCGTTGTTACACAAACTTTTATTTTAGCACTCCTCAACGACAGACGACACACGCAAGGTCTTCCGCTCTCCTTCTCTTTCCTAAACAACACCGCCCTCCTGCGCCAAAGTGCGGCATTACAGCACTTAACGGGCAAGGCTCGGCCTGTAACACAGCGATTTTATGGCAGAATAGTAAATGTGGCAACGATGTCTTAACGCTACGTTACAGTGCTAAAAGACTCCGTTCCACTTCATTGGAGAGCTTTATTATGAAGCCATCAACTTGCATGCCTCAAAAGTATTTTTTATATTGTTTACATGTTTGTTGTATTCATATTACTAATTGCTATTTAGTTTTGGTTTTATTTTCGAATGTACTCAACATTTGTTGTTATAAATGTTAAAGGCAACAGTATTTGAGCTAAAAGTTCAAATGTACTATCGGCATAATTGTCTTTTTTGTTTTGCACAAGGAATTCTGGTACAAACTGCACTTTAATCAAAGGTGAATGTACTGTTAGTCTCCTTTCACCTGTCACAATCTGTATTACTAACTTGTACATATATCTTAACAAATTCAAGCTATATGCTAATGATGGTTATTTAAGAGTAGCTGCTTGCTTGTCAGCCCCTTAAAAATATTGGCCTAAGTCGTCAAAATAAAAATAAATAAATAAATAAAATGCTGGCCACCTTTGCTAAAATTGGCTACATCCTTAGTTAAACAGATATTTTATGTATATATAATTATATCCCTGAAATGAAAATGAACACATAATCAGAATGTACTTCAGTTTTTGGGGTTTTCTGAGGGGGGAGAGTCGAAAAAAGACTGGGCAATTATTTAAGGAGGCTGACGATCTGATCCGATTAGTCGACTAATCGCGACTACTGTTGGTGATTATTCGACTAGCAAAATAGTCGTTTGTGGCAGCCCGAGATCTGTAGTTGCACGGTGGCACAGAGTAAGACTTAATTTTTCCACACAGCAATCACAGTCTTTATTGGCGATTTCCCGATAGCCAATTGGAGCGTGTGGGGGGCAGGGCTTGGACAAGAATACTATAATAGTCACGACTAACGCGCTCATGTTCATGTCCCAGTTTTTAAAACATCAAATTCCAAGATTTATGCCAACTTAAAAGAACAATAATCATCGTGGGAAGATATCATCGAGCGGTGGAGCTAAAAAGCAAATGGCGCAGAAGTATTTGGAAGTAGATGAAAATATGTCATCTATAATGTGGAAAGCGGAGCCTTGCACTTTCACTGCCGGGCAGCCCCACCGCCTTTTAGGAGTTGGCGACTCTAGACGTGCTTCGTGCCATCTCCGCGGATCCAGCTGCGCCGTTGACTCTGATCTCCATTCGAAGGGAGCCCGCCGCCTCGCCTAGTCTAACCTAGCGTGAATCCAAAGGGTCGGACGTACTTCGCGGGGTCGCCTAATCCCATGTCAAGTCAAATGTAATGTAAAATTGTTTTGTGTCATTCCAGGACCAACAGCACCAGCGCCCCCCACAAGTCGGGCCTAAGCCCAGGCCGACCACATCCCCAAACCGCACCAATGTGAAACCCACAGAAATTAGTTCACCTCCTCAAATCTACAACAAAGCAGGGCAAATGAATCAAAACTACTCACAAGTTGAGCCCCCACCCTCCGTGCCCACCCAATCTCCAGCTCCAGGCAACGCCGGACCTCAGCCCGTGAGCGACAACCCCAGTTTAGCTCGGGTCCAGCAAATCATGGCAAGAGTGCTCCTTCTTCAGGAAGACGTTGATGAGTTTGTGGGGAAAAAAAGTGACAAGACGTATCGATGCCTGGAGGAACTTCTTACCAAAGAGCTGCTTGAGCTGGACTCTGTGGAGACTCAGGGACTTGAAAATGTCCGCCAAGCGCGAAAGGAAGCTGTGCAGAGGATCCAGGCCATTCTTGACCAGCTGGAAAGGAAAGCTTTCTAAAGTGCGTCATGAACCAGTTTATTGGGTCTCGGACCCTATCGGCTTCTTCCAGATCTCTAGAGTCTATAAACATTAAAAAAAAAAAAAAAAAAAAAAAAAAAAAAAAAAGACCCAGTAGGCCGTAGGTATGTGTGACGAGGTGCCAATACAGGTGATCAACAAACTTTTTTTTTTTTTTTTTTTTTTTTGTACATATCTCAAGACACTTTCAAATCAGTCAGTGAATTAATTTTGATTAGTGCTATTCTGAGTGATGAAAGTAAGAATGATTTATTATGGCCACTCCCAAATTGTTGCTCATCTTCCAACAAGTGATTCCGAATCAACGTATCACCCTGCTGTCCCTGCTTGTGTTCACTTGCTCCTCACAACATACACATTTGCCTTAACTGCCCATTCGTGTTTGTCACAGTCCAGTTGCATGACATGTAGTCATCGAGACTGTCACAGTACTGTAGTTCAGTGTGTTTTGTTTCCATTGTGCTCTGCCTTGCATGCACAATACTTTGGCAACCTTTATGACATCATAATTGGACCATGAAGAAGGAATGAGTATATATTAAAAAAAAAAAAAACTCTGAAAATAGACATTTGTTTGTTTTTGGCTTCTGTTGTGATTTCCAACCTACATTTTGAAATAAATGTACAAATTGATCCTCGTTCCTTCAAGCAATGAACTTGTGTTTTCCCAAATATTCATTCAAATTGTGAAGAAACAATTTAATTTGTTATACATCACTGTGTTAAAGCACCCCAGTCAAATTCTATTTGTTCTGTCATGAATCGCATATTGGGAATGTTGCACAATCCTTCCAACTAGTGCAAGATAGATATTTTCCCCTGAAACCTTATGGGTGAAGGTCATATATCACAGAGCTGTTTAGTATATTTAGAACAAAGTAAACGTATTGCATGGAAAATTTATCATCTGTCTTATGTGTTCATTTTCTTGTGCTGTTAAATGGAGCCCAACTGTAAAAATGTCAAGTGTAATGCATGTTTCCACCACAAGATGGAAATATTTGACTGATTTAAAAAAAAAGAAACCAATTAAAAAAAAATTGACACAGTTGAGAAATAATAAAATACTATATTTTTAACAGGTGGCATCTGTTATTTTTACAACCTTAGTTGTGACGTAATGTAAAGATTTTACTTTAATTGTGATTTCCACAAAAAACAAGTGTTGCTATATTTGTATAAACTTGCATAGCACCAACATTGCTAGCGAGCAGTCTGGTCTTTAAATAGGATGCTATTTTGATTCAAAAGCACAACAGTGGAACCCCAAGCGTCAGGGGCTGGAATTGATACAAGGGGCCGATACGCTCAAACACTGTGGATGTTCTGCCATTAGTATAGTTTCCCTATTTTAAAGGTTGTGTTGATTGCATACGTAGGTGGAAATAATCTCCAGGAAATATTGTTTTCCAAAACTTTATTTTTTATTTTTTTTGTCACCTGAGAGGGCTGCATAAATCCAGCACTGGAAAAGCGATGTCGTTTACGTCCAAACTTCCCGCATTCTGGAATGACAAACCTCCTCCCAGGAAGGTGGACATTGACCTAAGTTCTCCTGGTTTAGCAGTGTTTGAGTTGGAAAGACTCTTGTTTACTGGCAAAGCTATCATCAGCCATGCGGATGAAGTGTGGCCAAGGCTCTACATTGGTGATCAGTAAGTAGCCTGTGATTGCATTTCTTTTCAGTCTAGCTGCTCCAAATCGAATGAACAAAACGCAGTTTCTTTGATATTAGCCGTGTTGATACTGTGAACATTCTCAAGTTTAATTGAGTCCACGCGTACGCAAAGAAAGAAATTCATATTTAATACAAGTAATTCTAGACCCCTCAAGTAACATTCCACGCGGTGTCAGCGGTACTAGGCCCCTATGTGAGTTTCTGTCACCGACTTGGGCAAAGTTTGCTAACCCATTCACAATAATTCAAAAATAAAAAAGGCTCGAAAGGCTCTTCAGTACAAGTAAGTTGGCCACTCTATTTCTTTGAGAAACATTGCTAAACATTGTAGTTAAAAAAAAGAAAAGAAAAAGCATACAATAAAGCTGACATCACAGTAAAACTTTTGCCCCTCCACAGACACAGTGCAGAGAACAGAAGCGATTTATCCAGGCATGGAATCACTCATATCCTTAACGCAGCTCACAGTAAACGTCAAGGATGTCCTGATATCTACCAAGGACTGAAGATCACCTATATGGGCATACAGGCACATGACTCATGCAACTTTGACATGAGTGTCAACTTCCAGCCAGCTGCAGACTTTATTCACAGGGCTCTTAGCAGGGGAGGTAAGAATTGGAAAGAAGAATCTCGTATTTAAATGAGCAACTAAAAGTAACGTTTATTTCCTGTCTTGTATTTCTTCAGGTCATGTTCTGGTTCATTGCCATGTCGGAGTAAGCCGTTCTGCCACCCTGGTGTTGGCATACCTGATGCTGAAACAGAGGCTCACCCTCGTGGAGGCAATATGTGCTGTGAAAGAGAACAGGGGGGTCATTCCAAACCGAGGTTTCCTCCGACAACTTATCCGCCTGGATAGGCAACTTTTTGGCACACATAACTGAATCCAGAAACAGGTGCAGTCAGGGATTTTGTTCCCTGTGAAAAAGTAATATCACAAACATCACTTCAATGACACAAATTGAAAATACTATTTTCGGGGGCCCCTGTCAGCCATGCGCTCTTGAGAAGCATTTCATTTGTTGTCACTTTTCTCCTGTTGTTTGTTTATAATTAGACTTCCGGATCAGCTGATATTTAGCATTTTATGCAAAGTTGGTGATCGGTTGGAGCCAGATTTTTTTTTAGCCATTTGAATAAACTTTTTTTTTCAAGTCAATCAATTTGTCAATTTTACGTACGCTCACATGCTTCATTCTTTATTTGCACTGTGTAAACTCTTGCGTTGGCACTGTAAACAGTGGTTAAGCACATAGACGAGTGCACTAATCCAAAGTTCAGTTGCTCTTCCTCATTGGTGGCATGAAAATTAAGATTGGTGAATTGATACAATCAATTATTGAATAAAAATAAACAAACATAAATAAATAATGCAAGACACTTTTGAAGTCAGATTGATGAAATGGCATGTAGAAATTGTTTGCCTGAATGTGTAAATATTGCCTTCCTGGCCCACAATTTAGGCGAAAGTGCTTTGCATGATCATCTCCGTTCTGCTCTGACTGCTCCCTGACAAAGTGGGAGGAGTCAATTAAGAGACTAATGTCGCACAGAAGGTCATTCCACTCACTGAACGTGTATAAAGAAGACTGTCCTCACTGTTCATCCGGTGCGGTGTGGCTTTTGAGGCTGGAGAGCCAGTCAACGATTGGTAAGTTATTCAATTGCATTCTACACTTTTACAACCTATAAAGCTATCAAATGTGGCCTGTAATGTTCTTCCTCAGGACAGAAACTCAAACTTATCTGGTGACATTTTTGACAAACATGCCAATGAATATCTTAAACATGTTTCAAGTACATCTAACTTAATTTATTGTATACATTTTGACTGAATTGTCAAAGCTAGTAACGAGTACTACAAGTGAAAGTTCTAATCACAATACAGTCTTTGAGTGTTTTGAACTGGTTGTTTTAACAAAGCACTGGAAACAAATCAAGTATGTTAATAAAATGCTTCTGCAGAGAGGAAAAAGGGGGAACAAAATGGTTAGCCTGATTCCACCCAGACTCGTGGGCGAAAGAAGAAGAAGAAGAAGCTGGCTCCAATTAGGGACAGATGGACTTAATTGACAACCTTGTTTTTAGTGGACCAATCAAATGTGCGTCTGGAGAAGGGCGCGCAGGTACTCAATTTTGCGGCGGTCACTCTCAAGCTGGTGATCCACGTAAGTGCTACTGTACAGTCAGGGGTGTCCAAACATTTCATTTGAGAAGCGCATACAGAAAAATGAAAGAATGCAAGCGCCACTTTGAAACAATAAAATCAAACTTGTATTACTTGAAAAAAATTTATATGAATAATACTTTTTACATTATCCAGCTGTGCATCAACATTCAGATCCCCTCTTCAGAATCAAAACAGCAAAATGTAGGAAGCTGGCTTGAACATTAAGAATTATTGCTTCTAAAATTGAATTCTTTATTCAACACATTATTTTAGTTGAAATAGTTTACTTGTATCTTTGCATGTAGAAAAGCTGGTGGAGGGAAACTGCTAAAACGTGCTCGTGAGGACTGGAGTTGGTGACTTTGTTCTAGGGTCGCTAGCAACTTGTGATGTGATTTATGTAGTTTTGCTTCAAACCCATCTTGAACTCTTATTAAATTCCTGAAAGAGAAATGTAATGGATGGTCGAATGCTCCCTTGAGGGAATTCTCTACACGAGGGTGCCCAAGTTGGGTCCTTGAGAGCCCCTATCCAGCCTGTTTTTCCATGTTTCCCTGCACTAACACCTGATTCATTATCAGGCTTCTGCAAAGGTCGCTGATGAGCTAATCATTAGATTCAGCTGCACTGAAGGAGGGGAAATGTGGAAAAACAGGCTGCATAGGAGCTCTTGAGGACCAGACGATGGCAGCACTGCTCGACACTAACTTGACATTGCACAATTTGATTGTTGAACTTTGATTTTTTTTTTTTTTTTTTTGGTCAAATGTGTAATCAGAAGATAAATATGATACATTTGAACCTTTTTTTTTTTTTTTTCAATTTTGTTTTTGTCTGTCACAGTACACAAAGATGCAGGCGGCCCTGAGATTGTGGATCTTATCAGCTGTGGTCTGTTTGGGAAGAGGTGACCACCATGAAGGACACACGGTTGACAACCTCTCACATGTGAGCTCAGGAAACAAAGAGTTTGCCTTCCAGCTGTACAGGAAGTTGGCGGCTCATTCTGATAACCAGGGCAAGAACATCTTTTACTCTCCGAGCAGCGTGTCTGTCGCCTTGGCTGCCTTGTCGGTCGGAGCCAAGGGGGACACCCACCAACAGCTGCTGAGCGGTCTCGGTTACAACAGCTCCCTAGTTACGCAGAATGATGTCAATCAGGTCTTGAGCATGCTCCTCAAAAGGCAAGATAATTCATCGGACATCAGTGAAGGGACTGCCGTGTTCCTGGATAACACCTTCGAGCCTAATCCTGACTTCCTGAAAGATTTGAAAGAATTCTATTATACGGATGTGTCAAATGTCAACTTCCAGCAAACAGAAGGTGCTGCTGATACCATCAATAAATATGTGGCGGCTAAGACTCATGGCAAGATTGATAAGTTGGTGGAGGACCTGGATCCGGGCACCATCATGTATCTCATAAGTTACATCTACTTTAAAGGTACACAAGGGTAACGTTTATTTCTGAACATGTCTTCTCGAACATCTTACTTCTCTTCATTCTTATCGTACAGGAATGTGGGACAATCCTTTTGAAACCAAGCTCACAAAGGAGGACATGTTTGTTGTTGATGAGGATAACAAGGTTTGAAACGACAACTTGGGAGGAATACAATGCAATACTGATGCAAAAAAAACAGCTTTTTTTTTTTTTTTTTTCTCCCCCCAGGTTTCCGTCCAGATGATGAACAAGGAGGACACCTTTGATATCTACCGTGACCTGGCAATTAACACAACAATCCTGCGTCTTCCCTTCAATAGCTCTTACTCCATGCTCCTGCTGTTGCCTGACGACATGGCAACGCTTGAAAAGGAAATATGTCCACAACATATCACTAAATGGTCAAAATGGATGAAAAAGAGGTTGGTTGGTTCACATTTTTCATGGACAAGCTTGTTGGAGTCTTCTTGATGTGATCATGGCAATCTGTTTTCTTTTAGGAAGTATAACATCTTTGTTCCAAAGTTCTCTATTAAGACGGACTACTCTCTGAAGGAAGTGCTGACTGAAATGGGAATGACGCACATGTTTGATGATCGAGCAGATTTGAGTGGAATTTCGGGGGGAAAGAAACTGTTTGTCTCCGGCGTAAGGATACAGTCAACTTTATTTTTTAAAATAAACTCTTCTTTGCACTTAGGCTTCCTCTTTACCTTTTTCAGGCTGTGCACCAAGCTGCCCTTGATGTTGACGAGGCCGGAGCCACTGCTGCTGCCGCCACAGGAATTGGTATCACTCTGACGTCCTTACAACTCGTCCCTGAGCTGAAGTTCAATCATCCGTTCATGCTTCTCATCACTGAAAACGCCACAGATGACATTCTCTTTTTGGGCAAGATAATTAATCCCAACATTTGAACAGGTGATGTGCCATCATAATAAAGTAATCCTGTCTTTGTGATCACATCGTTTGCACTTTTCTTGTTGAATAAAAGCTTGGAAGAACTTTTTTTTTTTCCTTTTTTTTTTTTTTTTTTTTTTTTAAATTTAAAATTGTCACTGTTGGCCCCACCTGGTGCCCAAAATAAACTCACATGGAAGCTCTCTGCCCAATAATCTCAAAACTACTGTTGGCACACTTCCTGCATTAACAATTTAAGTTTTTTTTTTTTTTTTAATATATAAACCATAACTACTCAATCCCCCCTTCCTATATATGACAGAACCTTTTATACGGACCTGTGTCGGTCAACGTAAAAATATGTATGCTTGGGGAAGTCATCCAATTTCACTTAGTGTCTCAGAAAATGATTACAAATACATTAAAGTTTTTTTTTTTAATATACCAGTGACACATAGGGGCAGACAGAACAATAAAATGCTCCACCTTGAGATGGCATTCAAACCAGTGTATGCACTTGTTGCCATTCATACAAGAGATAAACTTGTGGCTTCCGGACAGTATGATTTTATAGTTAAGCAGGCCCAGGTTTGAATAAGTATTGTTAGTAGAATTGAGACAAGATAAGACAGTATTCACACCCCCTCCCCACCCCAAGTCTTGTCTGGCAGGTGTACTGTGATTGTTTTGCAATGTAAAGTTCACTGCCTTGGATTTTAAGTTCTTTGGGGTTTGGAGACATGTATTGGCCTTATTTTATGCTTAATAGCTCTGTAGCTTTAGATCATGGTATTTGCTCAAGATTTGAGATTAAAAGAGGCATAAATCAAGGCTGTGGCAGTTCACTCTTTTTCATAATGGCAGGTGTATTGTCCTAATCAAGAATGGCCCTATTAACAACTCATTCACTGCCAGTCATTTCAGAAAATTTTAAAATTCTCAATACGTGATATTGCATTCAATAATTATATATAAAGCGAGTCTACCAAATAACAGAATAGACTCCCTACTTTTTGCCCCGTCCCATTCTTTTATAATTGACAGTAGAAAAATGTAGGTTTGCCAAAATATGCCATTTCTCCCATGGACTCTGAAACTGTGTTTATTTTGTATAAAATGGGGCAATGATGTCATCTACCGGTGGTTGGGCATCAGTAAAGTTGTTTCCAAGTTTGATATTTACAGTGGAGCATAATCAGATTCACCCCCATTTCGCACCGCTCTAAAAAATACAATTGACAAGTATACTTGTCAAAGGCAGTGAATAAGGGGTTGGATGTGATGAATAGAAAGATAAGAATAATAGTCTAAGTCTTGGACTATTATTCTTATCTTTATATTCATCACATCCAACCCCTTATATATAATATATTAATATCTTAGACTTGAAGATATCTTCATCATAAGATATATCTTATAAGATATCTTGTGCAATAGGAAATCAGTTTATATAGAGGAATGGAGGACGAGAGGAGTCTGGGCGGTTGCTTTATCACTTTCTGGATGATAATGGGATTCTGTTGAAATGTGAGGATTTTTAGTGACGAATCCAAAGTTCCTCATTGGTGGGATGAAAATTCCATCCATTCATCCATTTTCTGTAGCTACCGCTTACTCTTCACAAGGGTCGCGGGGGTGCTGGACCCTATCCCAGCCGGCTTCGGGCAGTAGGCGGGGCCGCGGGGGACACCTGAACTGGTTGCCAGCCAACCGCAGGGGATGAAAATTAATCTATTATTGAATTGAAATAAAAGAAGTCTGAATACAATCCTTTAATTAGTGTTTTGAACTGGATGCTTTAATAAAGGACTGGAAACAAATCAAGTATGTTAATAAAACAATGCTTCTGCAGACTTAAAATAAAAGCAGTACGTTTTAGACTGTGTCAAATTTTTTTTAAGTATATGCCACTGATAAATGGAGGGCAGGCTGCAAATGGTTTCTGGGTTGTGGTTTGGACACCACTGTTGTACATAGATACAAATGATTAATTTACTATAGGTCTATCAGATGTTTACAAATATGGGGAGGTCCAATCCTCAAGGGCACAGATCATCATGTTTTCAATGTTTCCTTCCTCCAACACAGCTGATATAATTTAGCTCTGCAGAAACTTGATTTAAATCTGGTGGAGCGGGAAAAAGACAAAACATGCTTGATAGGTGGGTGCCCTTGAGGACCGGAGTTGGTGACTTTGTTCTAGGGTCGCTAGCATCGTGTGATGTGCTAACGTAGTTTTGCTTCAAAACCATGTTGAACCCTTGTGAAATTCCTGAAAGAGAAATTTAATACTAGGCGGTAGAACGCTCACTTGAGGGAATACTCTACACCAGGGTGCAGTTCAGTCCTCGAGAGCAGCTATCCAGCCTGTTTTCCATGTCTCTCTGCACTAACACACCTGATTCATTATCAGGCCTCTGCAAAGCTTGCTGATGAGCTAATATTAGATTCAGCTGCGCTGAAGGACGGAGACTGGAAACGGACTGGATACGGGCTCTTGAGGACTGGAATTGAGCACCGCTGCTCTACACTAACCTGACATTGCATGGTTTGATTGTTGAACTTTGACATGTATAAAGGATTTTTGGTCTAATGTTGTGTAATCAGAAGATCAATATTGTACATTTGAATCTTTTTGCCACAGTACACAAAGATGCAAGCGGCCCTGAGATTCTGGATCTTATCAGCAGTCTTCTGTTTGGGAAGAGGTTACCACCATGCCAGCCTCTCACACGTGCGCTCAGCAAACAAAGAGTTTGCTTTCCAGCTGTACAGGAAGTTGGCGGCTCGTTCTGATAATCGGGGCAAGAACATCTTTTACTCTCCGAGCAGCGTGTCTGTCGCCTTGGCCGCCTTGTCGGTCGGAGCCCGCGGGTACACTCACCGACAGCTGATGAGCGGTCTGGGTTACAAAAGCTACCTAGTTACGCAGAATGATGTCAATCAGTTCTTTAGCATGCTCCTCAAAAGGCAAGACGGTTCATCGGACATCAGTGAAGGGACTGCCGTGTTCCTGGATAACGCCTTCAAGCCAAAACCTGACTTCCTGAAAGATTTGAAACAATTCTATTATACGGATGTGTTGAATGTCAACTTCCGCCATCAATAAATATGTGGCGTATAAGACTCATGGCAAGATTGATAAGTTGGTGGGGAGCCTGGATCCAGACACCATCATGTATCTCATAAGCTACATCTACTTTAAAGGTACACAAGGATATTTATTTCTGAAGATGTCTTCTCGAACGTCTTACTTCTGTTCATTCTTATTGTACAGGAATGTGGGAAAGTCCTTTTAAAACCAAGCTCACAAAGGCGGCCATGTTTGCCGTTGATGAGTATAACAAGGTTTGACTCTACAACTTGCGGGGGAATAGAATACTGATGCAAAAAGGGATCTGATTTCATTGTGTTTTTCAGGTTTCCGTCCAGATGATGAACAAGGAGGACACCTTTGATGTCTACCATGACCTGGCAATTGACACAACAATCCTGCGCCTTCCCTTCAACAGCGGTTACTCCATGCTCCTGCTGTTGCCTGACAACATGGCAACGCTTGAGAAGGCAATATCTCCACAGCATATCACTAACTGGTCAAAATGGATGAGAAAGAGGTTGGTTAACCTTTTTCATGGAGAAGCTTGTTGGCCTTTTCCTGGTGGGATCATATCAATCACTGTTTGTTTCTTTTAGGAAGTATAACATCTTTGTTCCAAAGTTCTCTATTAAGACGGACTACTCTCTGAAGGAAGTGCTGACTGAAATGGGAATGACGCATATGTTTGATGAGCGAGCAGATTTAAGTGGAATTTCAGGGGGAAAGGAACTCTTTGTCTCCGGCGTAAGGATGGATTTTATCTATCAATTTTATTTCATTCTTTTTAAATAATCTGTCCTTTTGCCCTTACGCTTGCTCTTTACCTTTTCAGGTTGTGCACCAAGCTACCCTTGATGTTGACGAGGCCGGAGCCACTGCTGCAGCCGCCACAGGAATTGGTTTCACTCCAAAGTTCTTAGAACTCGTCCCTGTGCTAAAGTTCAATCGTCAGTTCATGCTTCTCATCACTGAAAACACCGCAGATGACATTCTCTTTTTGGGCAAGATAGTTAATCCCAACATTTGAACAGTTGAGGTACCATCATAAAGTAATCATGCCGTCTTTGATCAAATCATTTTTACTTTTCTTGTTAAATAAAAGCTTGGAAAAACAAACGTTCTCAGGCAATTGACACACCAACTCATGAAGTGATTGGGTTTTGCATGTTTTTTTTTTTGTTTTTTTTTTTGTTTTTTTTAAAAGCCTTAAGATTTGTCTCTAAAGTAAAACCTACTGTAGTAGAATATTACTATATTACTTTTAAATACCACTTACCCTCTTCAGGTCACACAGAGCAGTAGGAGCCCATGCAAGCTGATATTGGATGAAAACCTCGCCACACCATCCATGACATTACTAAATGTACAATAATGTAAATACTTGAATGCAAGTTCAGCAATGGCGACTAAGTCAAAAACTGTAAAAAATAGGCCACTTTCATATTTTTCTTCACAAATCCATAGACTATCTGCCAGTTCCAATGTGGGTTTCTCCTGAAAAGTGGTACCTTCTTGGAGGGGTGGGAGTCATAATGTGTATATATATATATATTTTACCTTGCGTGTTTGTTTTTTTGTTTTGGTTGCAGTGCATTTGAAGGAACTTAACTTCCTCTTTTTGAGGAGTTTTAATTTTATTTTGGTTTTTATTTTTTTTAAACTGTCTTTAAAAAAAAAAAAAAAAAAACTTAACCAAACAAGTTTTTTTTTTTTTTTTTTTTAATATAAATATCGTTGTCACTGTTGGGCCCCACCTGGTGCCCCAAATAAACTTGCATTGAAGCTACTTGTGCATCTCTTTGGTCCCTCAGTGTGCTCTCCACCCAATAAACTCAAACCTACTGTTAGCACACTTCCTGCAGGAACAATTTAAGCTATTTTTTCCATTTCATAACTATTCACCCCCTTCCTTTAAGCGACAAAACCTCACATGGGGAGTCCACCCGCTGGCAGTATACGGACCTGTTAGTAAACATGTATGCCGGGTGAAGTCAACGTGGGTGCTGTGGGGAATGATCCAATTTCACTTGGTATATCAGAAAATTATTACAAATAGATCAAATTTCAACAGTTTTTACCAGCAACGCATAGGGGCAGACGGAACAATAAAATGCTCCTCCTTGAGATGGAAGACAAACTAGTGTATTCACTTGTTGCCATTCATACAAGAGATTAACTCATGGCTCCCTGAAAGTATACTTTATGGTTAAATAAACAGGCACAGGTTTGAGTAAGTATTGTTGAATTGATACAAGATCATTATTTAAGACAGTATTCACACTCGGGGTGTGCTCAAAAAATCGATACGGCAATATATCGTTGCGGGCCTCATGACAATACACGTATCGATACGCAGGCGTCAGAATCGATATTGCTTGTTAACTTTAAATAGGCAGTTAACGTTTTCCTTTGCAGCTTGCATCGTACCTAAAAAAATAAAAACCAGCAGCGTCTTTGAAGTTAATCGCCTTCAATTAATGCAAAAATAGCTCACCAGTGATTGGACACTGTGTCTTGCTAAGAAAAATGAAAGCAAGGAAGAATATCAACATTTATTTACTTATAAACTTAACATGGCACATGTCTTAATGTACCAATTTTCATATATTTTGTTTAAAAACAAATAGAATGTTACATGGAAAAAATGCTGTTTTTATTTTCCCAAATATTTCAAATAAGCACATTTTAGAGCTGTAATTTCAATACTTTTGATATTTTTCCTCATATCGGCTCATGCCTATTAATAAATGTTCCCGGTGTGTCTGTGAAAGCTGATCCTTGCTCTGCAGTACGTGCACATTTAGACCAGGCCGCTTGGTGGTAAACCAGAAGAGCTGCTAACAAAAATATTTTTGTCATATCCTTTAACATATGACTGTTATTATAAAATGCAAGAAAATTAATGTAATATATCGGGATACGTATCGCCTTGACGATCAAGTATTGGGATACATATGTATCGCGATACGTATCGTATCGTGACCCTGTGCCGTGATACGTATCGTATCGTGAAGTTGGCGGCAATACCCAGCCCTAATTCACACCCCCTCCCCACCCCAAGTTTTGTCTGGGAGGTGTACCGTGATTTTTTTTTCTAATGTAAAGTTCACTGCCTTGGACTTTATTTTGTGTTTGGAGACAAATTTGTTGACCTTATTTTTATGCTGTATAATAACATCAATACCTCTTTTCAAGTCATGGCACTTGCTCAAGATTCGAGATTAAAAGAGGCATAAATCAAGGTTTTGGCATTCATCACTCTTTTTCATAATGGCAGCTGTCATGTTATCCTATAATAAAGAATGATTAAGGGGATGGATGTGATGAATAGAAAGATAGTGATAAGTCAGTTGGCGGATGACACAACCTTGTTTTTGAAAAATGAGTCAAATTTCCTTAGCACTTGAAAACAATATCTTTTCAAAGACTTCTAAATTGAAATTAAGTGTGGATAAATGTCAGTTATTGACGTTGCATGACTGTCCTCTACAGTCCATTTATGGGATTACAGTTAAGGAGGTTAAATAAGTGGGTATTAGTATTTCTCAGGAACATTCTGTAACGGCGGTGGCACAGTGGTCTAGTGGTTAGCACGTCCACCTCCCAGTTCTGAGGACTCCGGTTCGAGTCCAGGCTCCGGCCTTCCTGGGTGGAGTTTGCATGTTCTCCCCGTCCCCGCGTGGGTCTTCTCCGGGTCCTCCGGGTCTCCTCCCACATTCCAAAGACATGCATGGCAGGTTAATTGGGGGCCAAATTGTCCCTAGGTGTGCTTGGTTGTTCGTCTCTGTGTGCCCTGTGATTGGCTGGCAACCAGTCCAGGGTGTCCCCTGCCTACTGCCCAGAGCCAGCTGAGATAGGCGCCAGCACCCCCCGCGACCCTTGTTAGGAATAAGCGGTGAAGAAAATGGATGGATGGATTCTGTAACGGAAAGCCAAAATTTTGGACACAGTATTGATAAGTCCAAGTCAATGCTTAACAGATGGCTGCACAGAGACGATTTTTGGGAGTGGAGGGTACTCTTGTCCAAAACAGTTGATCTCGGGTAATCTATTTAGCCTTTTCGCTACACGTTTCGAATAAAATGATTAAGGAAATAGAATAAAATTTTAAGTTTATATGGCGGATTAAATGCCAGTATATCAGGAAAGTCGATGTGGTTAAATGTCATAAGGAAGGTGGAGTGAATGATATTTTGAAGCGTTGAATGGGGATTTTAAAATTGAAGTGGCTGATTGACTTTATTAAAAATGAACAATCCTTTAGGAACATTTCCCCCTATGTGATTTTTCATAAAATGGGTGGCATATTTTTTATTATTTTTTTTATTTTTTTTTGTTGAGATGCGATTTTGACAACAGAGCATTATTAGGAAAGCTCTCTGATTTCCATCAACAGGTCCTCCTCTATTGGAAGCTAATTAGGGTCACTCAAAAAATGGAGAACTTAAAACCATGGGGACGAAAAAAACCCACAGGGTACAAAGGACAACTCAAGGCGCTCCGCTGGGGAGGAAAAGGCACAAAAACAGTAGTGATGTTACGCTCGAAGCAGACGCTCGAGACAAGTGTCGAGCGCTCGCTGCAAGAAGTGTCTCGATACATTGTACCGGTGGAAAAAATCACGTGACCGCGGAAGCGAAGCGTTGTTACGTACACGCGTGTCGGCCGTGGATGTCGCCGTGTCACTCCAGGTAGGGGGGGTGTCTTCGGGGCAAGATTCAGGTTGAGAGGAGAACTTTTGCTCGCATTGTGATTGAGAACGAGGAAGGGTACACTGAATGGGTAATATTTACTTGGAGAAAAACAAACTAGGAAAGTGTTATCGCTCCAAAATTAAGTGTTTCTAGTACATCTTAGCAGTTTTTGGTTTGTTTTTAAATGAAAAAAAAAAAGTACTGAAGGTTTGATGAACGAACCCATAAACTTCAGATTGGGTGACAGCCACGCTAGGACCACTTCTGCTGTGTTGCTGGTGTCAGGTCCTCGTACCGCGAGATCGTTTTTGCTCCATTTAGTCACCAGAAATCACCAAGATGAAGGTCTTGAGTTCGCTCCTGCTGCACTTTAGTAACTTTTTTTTAATGATTAAACTGGTAAATTGTACCCAAAACCCTCCTTGTAAAATTTATAATGTACTTTTTTTCAAGTAAATATCTCTTCCCTTTATTTATTTTACAGTAGAGGAGAAGTTGGATTATTACCCAATAGATTAATTCACAATTGCACATATTGTATATATTCATTCACACACTATATGCACTGTTTTGTAATATAAATCAAATCACCAAAAAGATCTTCTCCAAAGCCGGAGAGGTCATATATAACCGAGTGAAACCAAATGCTGCATAAATGATGTTTTTAATGAAACACCAAAATCCCCGTCCCAAGCATTTTATTCAAATACCATCATCAGGTTTCTGTTGCACAAGTATTTCACTTTTTCTTTTAAAACTGACACAACAGTATCTTATTTTTTCTAATGACGCTGTGCCTTTTTACTGAATGTAAATAAAAAAATAAATTTTGTCCAGTAGATGTCATGTCACCACACTGAATTGTGTCAAACGCCTCGAAGCACTGAATCATCCATCCATCCATTTTCTTGACCGCTTATTCCTCACAAGGGTCGCGGGGGCTGCTGGCGCCTATCTCAGCTGGCTCTGGGCAGTAGGCGGGGGACACCCTGGACTGGTTGCCAACCAATCGCAGGGCACACAGAGACGAACAACCATCCACACTCACAAGCACACCTAGGGACAATTCGGAGCACCCAATTAACCTGCCATGCATGTCTTTGGAAGGTGGGAGGAGACCGGAGTACCCGGAGAAGACCCACGCGGGCACGGGGAGAACATGCAAACTCCACCCAGGAAGGTCAGGGCCTGGACTCGAACCGGAGACCTCAGAACTGGGAAGCGAACGTGCTAACCACTCGACTACCGTGCCGCCCAGCACTGAATCATTTCAACACAATTGCTTCAGTGGTACAGAAAGCAGTGGTGAAGCAGTGTCGTGACTCACCACACTGATTCGTGGCAAATGCTTCATAACACTGAACCATTTTGACACACTGCTTCATATTGATTCACTGCTTCAGAAAGCTTCGGTTTCTCCATCACTAGACTGGTTAGCAGTCTCGTAAGCCATCAAATAAAATCAATCAGACTATGGACGTCATCGAGAGCTGAGTACAGCTTGACGGACTATATTTACACAGCAACGGTTGCTATAATGTGTGATTGGTCAATGCTCGTTTGGGGGGCGGAGTTTGTGAAAGGTCAATTGGTGGCAGGTGGAGACAATCATGGGCGGGGACCGGTAATGAGTGGACAGCAGGAAGAACAAGTGACCTGGGGTGAGATTGTATGAAATGGCATGTAGAAATTGTTTGCCTGAATGTGTAAATATTGGCATGCCCACAATTTGGGCGAAACTCAAAAGTTTTGCATGATCATCTCCATTCTGCTTCGACTGCTCCCTGACCCTGACAAAGTGGGAGGAGACAATTAATAGGCTTATGTCACACAGAAGGTCATCCCACTCACTCAAGGTGTATAAAAAGACAATGCTCACTGTTCAACAGGTGTGGTTTTTGAGGCTGGAGAGACAGTCAGTGATTGGTAAGTTATTCAATAACACAAATTTTTCCTTTCCTCACTTTTACAACATATAAAACTATCAACTACGACCCATAATGTTCTTCCTCAGGTCAGAAACTCGAATTATTATTTGGTACCATTTTTGCAGAACATGCCAATGATTATCTTAAACTTGTTTCAAGTACATTCAATTTATTGTATACATATATGACTGAATTGTCTGATACATTGTGGGGCAGGTTTGGTCCTCAAGGGCACAGATCCATATTTTTAATTTTTCCTTTCTCCAACACAGCTGGTTCATATGAGTAGCTCAACACAAAGCGCTGCAGATCCTTGATCGTTTGATTCAGGTGCGTCAGTGGAGGGAAACTGACAGAACATGCTCGAGAGGTGCCCTTAACTGGAGTTAGTGGATTTAGTTAGGGTCACTAGCATCTTGCGATGAGATTGCAGAGCTTTGCTTCAAAACTATCTTGAACACTTATGAGATTGCTGAAAGAGAAATGTAATACACGGCAGAATGCTCCCTTGAGGGAATACTCAAGTTTGTTTAACACACCTGATTGATCATCACAATCGTTAACAGGCTTCTGCAAAGCTTGCTGACAAGCTAAAAATTAGATTCAGCTGCACTGAAGGTGGGAGATTTGGAAAACTGTCTGGATAGGGGCTCTCGAGGACCAGAAATGAGCACCACTACTCTACACTAACCTGACATTCCACGATTTGGTTTTTGAACTTTGACATGTGCATAGGCTTTTTGGTCAAATGTTGTATAATCCAAAGATGAATAAATTTGAATGTTTTTGCCACAGTACACAAAGATGCAAGCGGCCCTGGGATTCTGGATCTTATCAGCAGTCTTCTGTTTGGGAAGAGGTTACCACCATGCCAGCCTCTCGCACGTGCGCTCAGCGAACAAAGAGTTTGCTTTCCAGCTGTACAGGAAGTTGGCGGCTCGTTCTGATAATCGGGGCAAGAACATCTTTTACTCTCCGAGCAGCGTGTCTGTCGCCTTGGCCGCCTTGTCGGTCGGAGCCCGCGGGTACACTCACCGACAGCTGATGAGCGGTCTGGGTTACAACAGCTACCGAGTTACGCAGAATGATGTCAATCAGTTCTTTAGCATGCTCCTCAAAAGGCAAGACGGTTCATCGGACATCAGTGAAGGGACTGCCGTGTTCCTGGATAACGCCTTCAAGCCAAAACCTGACTTCCTGAAATATTTGAAAGCTTTCTATTTTACGGATGTGTTGAATGTCGACTTCCGGCGAACAACACAAAGTGCTGATGCCATCAATAAATATGTGGCATATAAGACTCATGGCAAGATTGATAAGTTGCTGGAACACCTGGAGCCAGACACCGTCATGTATCTCATAAGCTACATCTACTTCAAAGGTACGCAAGGATATTTAGTTCTGAAGAAGCCTTCTCGAATGTCTTACTTCTGTTCATTCTTGTACAGGAATGTGGGACAATCCTTTTGAAACCAAGCTCACAAAGGCGGACATGTTTGCTGTTGATGACTATAACAAGGTTTGAAGTACAAGTTGAAGGGGAGAATATAATACTGGTGCAAAGAAAGGGATTTCATTATGTATTCCCTCCCCCCAGGTTTCCGTCCAGATGATGAACAAGGAGGACACCTTTGATGTCTACCATGACCTGGCAATTGACACAACAATCCTGCGCCTTCCCTTCAACAGCGGTTACTCTATGCTCCTGCTGTTGCCTGACAACATGGCAACGCTTGAGAAGGCGATATCTCCACAGCATATCACTAACTGGTCAAAATGGATGAGAAAGAGGTTGGTTAACGTTTTTCATGGAGAAGCTTGTTGGCCTTTTCCTGGTGGGATCATATCAATCACTGTTTTTCTTTTAGGAAGTATAACATCTTTGTTCCAAAGTTCTCTATTAAGACGGACTACTCTCTGAAGGAAGTGCTGACTGAAATGGGAATGACGCACATGTTTGATGAGCGAGCAGATTTGAGTGGAATTTCATGGGCAAAGCAGCTGTTTGTCTCCGGCGTAAGGATTGAGTCAATTTTATTTATTTTTAACATCCTCTCCTTTTTGCCCTTCAACTTGCTCTTTACCTTTTCAGGTTGTGCACCAAGCTTCCCTTGATGTTGACGAGGCCGGAGCCACTGCTGCAGCCGCCACAGGAATTGGAATCGCGGTTCTCAGCTCACTACCCGTCCCTGTGCTGAAGTTCAACCATCCGTTCATGCTTCTCATCACAGAAAACGCCACAAATGACATTCTCTTTTTGGGCAAGATAATTAATCCCAACATTTGAATAGTTGATATTCTATCATAATAAAGTAACCCTGTTGTCTTTGAGATCAAATTATTTTCATCTTTAAATAAAAGCTTGGAAGACCAAATTATATATATTTTTTTTTTGGGGGGGGGGGGGTGATTAAACTTACCCCTTTTTAAGCTTTGTCTCTAAAATAAAACACTATACTGTAGTAGAATATTACTAAACCCATCATTTTCTATACCACTAACCCTCTTCAGGGTCACTCAAAACAGGATCAGCCTGTCTAAGCTGACATTGGATGAAAATCTAGCCACATCCTCAGTGACATAAGTAGAAAGATGTACAATTTCATACTTCACCAATTTGTAGACTATGGACAATTTTTTTTTTTTAAGTGTATCCACTTGTTGCCATTCATAAAAGATTAACACGTCTTCCTGAAAGTATAAATTATGGTTAAAAAAAACAAAAAAAACAGGCCCAGGTTTGAGTAAGTATTGAATTGATCCAACATTATTTCAGACAGTATTTGGACCCCCACTCCAAGTATTGTCTGGCAGGTGTACTGTGATTTTATTTTTTCTAATGTAAAGTTCACTGCCTTGGACTTGAAATTATTTTGGGTTTGGAGACAAATTTGTCCCCTGCAACCCTTGTGAGGAATAAGCAGTCATGCCGATGGATGGACAAATTTGTTGACCTTATTTTATACTGTATAATACCAATAGCTCTATAGCTTTAGGTCATGGCACTTGCTCAAGATTTGAGATTAAAAGAGGCTTAAATCAAAGTTGTGGCAGTTCACTATTTTTCATAATGGCAGCTGTCATGTTATCCTATAATCAAGAATGATTAAGGGGATGGATGCGATGAATAGAAAGATAGTGATAAGTCAGTTGGCGGATGACACAACCTTGTTTTTGAAAAATGAGAATCAAATTTCCTTAGCACTTGAAAATAACTTCTCAAAGGCTTCTGGTTTGAAATTAAGTGTGGAGAAATGTCAGTTATTGACGTTGCATGACTGCCTTCAACAGTCCATTTATGGGATTACAGTTAGGAAGGAGGTGAAATTAGTATTTCTCCGGAAAATTCTGGAACGGAAAGCCAAAATTTTGGAAACAATATTGACAAGTCTAAGTCAATGCTTAACCGATGGCTCCAGAGACACGTTAGATTTTTGGGAGTGGAGGGTACTCTTGTCCAAAACAGTTTATCTCGGGTAATTTATCCAGTCTTCATTTTCGCAACCCGTTTCGAATAAAAAGGCAATTAATAGCATACATTTTAAGTTTATATGGTGGAATCAATGCCAGTATATTAGGGAAGTCAATGTGGTTAAATGTTATGAGGAAGGCGGAGTGAATGCTATTGATTTTGAAGTGATGAATGGGGGTTTTGAGATTGAAGTGACTGATTGGCTTTATTAAAAATGAACAATCCTTTTGGAACATTTTTGTGATTTTTCAGAAAATGGGTGGCATACATTTTTTTTTGTTGAGATGCGATTTTGACAACAGAGCATTACCAGTAAAGCTCTCTGATTTCCATCAACAGGTCCTCCTCTATAGGAAGCTAATTTTCAAACATAATTTTACATGGCATAAAACGCCAGTATGGAACAATCGGTATATCTTGTTCAATTGGAAATCAGTTTACAGTCTTCCCTCGCTATAACGCGGTTCACTTTTCGCGGTCTCGCTGTATCACAGATTTTTTTTTAAATGCAATTTTGCATATTTTTTTGCAGTAATATACCCATTTTATAAAATTTATGAAGTTTTGAACATTATCAATGTTTGAACAAGAGAGAAATGTGAGAACATGTAAATGCCTCAATGAGAAAAGTGTCTAAATTGTGTGGTAGGAGATTTTAGAGCCTTAAAACATTTATAAGAATTGTAAAACATAAAGCTAACTACTTCGCGGATTTCATTTATTGCGGGTATTTTTTGGAACCTAACCCCAGCGGAAAACGAGGGAACACTGTATATCGGGGAATGGAGGACGAGAGGAATCTGGGCGGTTGCTCACTTTCCGGATGATTATGGGATTCTGTTGAAATGTGAGGATTTTAGTGAGAAATCTCATTTTCAGTGTTCTGTTAAATAGAAAAGGGATAATAAAAGCCATTCCACTGCCTTTGATTGCAATGGTTAGCGATGACACTTTGCCGTCAATTTTATGCACACGCATGCTTCATTCTTTATTTGTACTGTGCAAACTTTTGCGTTGTCACTGTCAGGTGGCAAAACAGTGGCTAAGCACATAGACGAGTACGCTAATCCAAAACTCCTCATTGGTGGGATGAAAATTAAGATTTGTAAATTGATACAATCCATTACTGAATTGAAATAAAAGAAAATGCAAGAAACTTTTGAAGTTAGATTGTATGAAATGGCATGTAGAAATTGTTTGCCTGAATGTGTAAATATTGGGATGTCCACGATTTGGGCGAAACTCAAAAGTTGCTTTGCATGATCATCTCCATTCTGCTTCGACTGCTCCCTGACAAAGTGGGAGGAGTCAGTTAATAGGCTAATGTCACACAGAAGGTCATCCCACTCACTCAAGGTGTATAAAAAGAGTGCTCACTGTTCAGCCGGTGTGGTGTGGTTTTTGAGGCTGGAGAGACAGTCAGTGATTGGTAAGTTATTCAATACCCCAAATTTTTCCTTTCTTCACTTTTGCAACATGTAAAACTATCAACTATGACCCATAATGTTCTTCCTCAGGTCAGGAACAAGCTCTAACTTATTTGATGCCATTTTTGCAGAACATGCCAATGATTATTTTAAACTTGTTTCAAGTACATTTAATTTATTGTATACATATATGACTGAATTGTCTGATACATTGTGGGGCAGGTTTGGTCCTTAAGGGCACAGATCCATATTTTTAATTTTTCCTTTCTCCAACACAGCTGGTTCATATGAGTAGCTCAACACAAAGCGCTGCAGATCCTTGATCGTTTGATTCAGGTGCGTCAGTGAAGGGAAACTGCCAAAACATGCTCGAGAGGTGCCCTTAACTGGAGTTAGGGTCACTAGCATCTTGCGATGAGATTGCAGAGCTTTGCTTCAAAACTATCTTGAACACTTATGAGATTGCTGAAAGAGAAATGTAATACACGGCAGAATGCTCCCTTGAGGGAATACTCAAGTTTGTCTAACACACCTGATTGATCATCACAATCGTTAACAGGCTTCTGCAAAGCTTGCTGACGAGCTAAAAATTAGATTCAGCTGCACTGAAGGTGGGAGATTTGGAAAACTGTCTGGATAGGCGCTCTCGAGGACCAGAAATGAGCACCACTACTCTACACTAACCTGACATTCCACGATTTGGTTTTTGAACTTTGCCATGTGCGAAGGCTTTTTGGTCAAATGCATAATCCAAAGATGAATAAATTTGAACGTTTTTGCCACAGTACACAATGATGCAAGCGGCCCTGGGATTCTGGATCTTATCAGCAGTCTTCTGTTTGGGAAGAGGTTACCACCATGCCAGCCTCTCGCACGTGCGCTCAGCGAACAAAGAGTTTGCTTTCCAGCTGTACAGGAAGTTGGCGGCTCGTTCTGATAATCGGGGCAAGAACATCTTTTACTCCCCGAGCAGCGTGTCTGTCGCCTTGGCCGCCTTGTCGGTCGGAGCCCGCGGGTACACTCACCGACAGCTGATGAGCGGTCTGGGTTACAACAGCTACCGAGTTACGCAGAATGATGTCAATCGGTTCTTTAGCATGCTCCTCAAAAGGCAAGACGGTTCATCGGACATCAGTGAAGGGACTGCCGTGTTCCTGGGGAACGCCTTCAAGCCAAAACCTGACTTCCTGAAAAATTTGAAAGCTTTCTATTATACAGATGTGTTGAATGTCGACTTCCGGCGAACAACACAAAGTGCTGATGCCATCAATAAATATGTGGCATATAAGACTCATGGCAAGATTGATAAGTTGCTGGAACACCTGGAGCCAGACACCGTCATGTATCTCATAAGCTACATCTACTTTAAAGGTCCGCAAGGATATTTAGTTGTGAAGAAGTCTTCTCGAACGTCTTAATTCTGTTCATTCTTGTACAGGAATGTGGGACAATCCTTTTGAAACCAAGCTCACAAAGGCGGACATGTTTGCTGTTGATGAATATAACAAGGTTTGAAGTACAAGTTGAAGGGGAGAATATAATACTGGTGCAAAGAAAGGGATTTCATTATGTATTCCCTCCCCCCAGGTTTCCGTCCAGATGATGAACAAGGAGGACACCTTTGATATCTACCATGACCTGGCAATTGACACAACAATCCTGCGCCTTCCCTTCAACAGCGGTTACTCCATGCTCCTGCTGTTGCCTGACAACATGGCAATGCTTGAGAAGGCAATATCTCCACAGCATATCACTAACTGGTCAAAATGGATGAGAAAGAGGTTGAACATTTTTCATGGAGAAGCTTGTTGGACTTTTCTGGTGTGATCATATCAATCACTGTTTTTCTTTTAGGAAGTATAACATCTTTGTTCCAAAGTTCTCTATTAAGACGGACTACTCTCTGAAGGAAGTGCTGACTGAAATGGGAATGACGCACATGTTTGATCAAGCAGATTTGAGTGGAATTTCATGGGCAAAGCAACTGTTTGTCTCCGGCGTAAGGATTGAGTCAATTTTATTTTTAACATACTCCTTTTTGCCCTTCAACTTGCTCTTTACCTTTTCAGGTTGTGCACCAAGCGTCCCTTGATGTTGACGAGGCCGGAGCCACTGCTGCAGCCGCCACAGGAATTGGAATCGCCGTTCTCAGCTCACTACCCGTCCCTGTGCTGAAGTTCAACCATCCGTTCATGCTTCTCATCACAGAAAACGCCACAAATGACATTCTCTTTTTGGGCAAGATAATTAATCCCAACCGCACCGCTCTAAAAAATACAATTGACAAGTATACTTGTCAAAGGCAGTGAATAAGGGGTTGGATGTGATGAATAGAAAGATAAGAATAATAGTCTAAGTCTTGGACTATTATTCTTATCTTTATATTCATCACATCCAACCCCTTATATAATATATTAATATCTTAGACTTGAAGATATCTTCATCATAAGATATATCTTATAAGATATCTTGTGCAATAGGAAATCAGTTTATATAGAGGAATGGAGGACGAGAGGAGTCTGGGCGGTTGCTTTATCACTTTCTGGATGATAATGGGATTCTGTTGAAATGTGAGGATTTTTAGTGACTAATCCAAAGTTCCTCATTGGTGGGATGAAAATTTCATCCATTTTCTGTAGCTACCGCTTACTCTTCACAAGGGTCGCGGGGGTGCTGGAGCCTATCCCAGCCGGCTTCGGGCAGTAGGCGGGGCCGCGGGGGACACCTGAACTGGTTGCCAGCCAACCGCAGGGGATGAAAATTAATCTATTATTGAATTGAAATAAAAGAAGTCTGAATACAATCCTTTAATTAGTGTTTTGAACTGGATGCTTTAATAAAGGACTGGAAACAAATCAAGTATGTTAATAAAACAATGCTTCTGCAGACTTAAAATAAAAGCAGTACGTTTTAGACTGTGTCAATTTTTTTTAATTATATGCCACTGATAAATGGATGGCAGGCTGCAAATGGTTTCTGGGTTGTGGTTTGGACACCACTGTTGTACATAGATACAAATGATTAATTTACTATAGGTCTATCAGATGTTTACAAATATGGGGAGGTCCAATCCTCAAGGGCACAGATCATCATGTTTTCAATGTTTCCTTCCTCCAACACAGCTGATATAATTTAGCTCTGCAGAAACTTGATTTAAATCTGGTGGAGCGGGAAATAGACAAAACATGCTTGATAGGTGCCCTTGAGGACCGGAGTTGGTGACTTTGTTCTAGGGTCGCTAGCATCGTGTGATGTGCTAACGTAGTTTTGCTTCAAAACCATGTTGAACCCTTGTGAAATTCCTGAAAGAGAAATTTAATACTAGGCGGTAGAATGCTCACTTGAGGGAATACTCTACACCAGGGTGCAGTTCAGTCCTCGAGAGCAGCTATCCAGCCTGTTTTCCATGTCTCTCTGCACTAACACACCTGATTCATTATCAGGCCTCTGCAAAGCTTGCTGATGAGCTAATATTAGATTCAGCTGCGCTGAAGGATGGAGACTGGAAACGGACTGGATACGGGCTCTTGAGGACTGGAATTGAGCACCGCTGCTCTACACTAACCTGACATTGCATGGTTTGATTGTTGAACTTTGACATGTATAAAGGATTTTTGGTCTAATGTTGTGTAATCAGAAGATCAATATTGTACATTTGAATCTTTTTGCCACAGTACACAAAGATGCAAGCGGCCCTGGGATTCTGGATCTTATCAGCAGTCTTCTGTTTGGGAAGAGGTTACCACCATGCCAGCCTCTCACACGTGCGCTCAGCAAACAAAGAGTTTGCCTTCCAGCTGTACAGGAAGTTGGCGGCTCGTTCTGATAATCGGGGCAAGAACATCTTTTACTCTCCGAGCAGCGTGTCTGTCGCCTTGGCCGCCTTGTCGGTCGGAGCCCGCGGGTACACTCACCGACAGCTGATGAGCGGTCTGGGTTACAACAGCTACCGAGTTACGCAGAATGACGTCAATCGGTTCTTTAGCATGCTCCTCAAAAGGCAAGACGGTTCATCGGACATCAGTGAAGGGACTGCCGTGTTCCTGGATAACGCCTTCAAGCCAAAACCTGACTTCCTGAAATATTTGAAAGCTTTCTATTATACAGATGTGTTGAATGTCGACTTCCGGCGAACAACACAAAGTGCTGATGCCATCAATAAATATGTGGCATATAAGACTCATGGCAAGATTGATAAGTTGCTGGAACACCTGGAGCCAGACACCGTCATGTATCTCATAAGCTACATCTACTTTAAAGGTCCGCAAGGATATTTAGTTGTGAAGAAGTCTTCTCGAATGTCTTACTTCTGTTCATTCTTATTGTACAGGAATGTGGGACAGTCCTTTTAAAACCAAGCTCACAAAGGTGGACATGTTTGCCATTGATGAGTATAACAAGGTTTGACTCTACAACTTGCGGGGGAATAGAATACTGATGCAAAAAGGGATCTGATTTCATTGTGTTTTTCAGGTTTCCGTCCAGATGATGAACAAGGAGGACACCTTTGATGTCTACCATGACCTGGCAATTGACACAACAATCCTGCGCCTTCCCTTCAACAGCGGTTACTCCATGCTCCTGCTGTTGCCTGACAACATGGCAACGCTTGAGAAGGCAATATCTCCACAGCATATCACTAACTGGTCAAAATGGATGAGAAAGAGGTTGGTTAACATTTTTCATGGAGAAGCTTGTTGGACTTTTCCTGGTGGTATCATATCAATCACTGTTTGTTTCTTTTAGGAAGTATAACATCTTTGTTCCAAAGTTCTCTATTAAGACGGACTACTCTCTGAAGGAAGTGCTGACTGAAATGGGAATGACGCACATGTTTGATGAGCGAGCAGATTTAAGTGGAATTTCAGGGGGAAAGAAACTCTTTGTCTCCGGCGTAAGGATGGATTTTATCTATCAATTTTATTTCATTCTTTTTAAATAATCTGTCCTTTTGCCCTTACGCTTGCTCTTTACCTTTTCAGGTTGTGCACCAAGCTACCCTTGATGTTGACGAGGCCGGAGCCACTGCTGCAGCCGCCACAGGAATTGGTTTCACTCCAAAGTTCTTAGAACTCGTCCCTGTGCTAAAGTTCAATCGTCAGTTCATGCTTCTCATCACTGAAAACACCGCAGATGACATTCTCTTTTTGGGCAAGATAGTTAATCCCAACATTTGAACAGTTGAGGTACCATCATAAAGTAATCATGCCGTCTTTGATCAAATCATTTTTACTTTTCTTGTTAAATAAAAGCTTGGAAAAACAAACGTTCTCAGGCAATTGACACACAAACTCATGAAGTGATTGGGTTTTGCATGTTTTTTTTTTTTTTTTTTTTTTAAAAGCCTTAAGATTTGTCTCTAAAGTAAAACATACTGTAGTAGAATATTACTATATTACTTTTAACTCATTCACTGCCAGTCATTATAGAAAATTTTTACATTTCCAATACTCACGTGATATTCCATTCAATAATTATATATAAACCGAATCTACCAAATAACAGAATAGACTCCCTACTTTTTGTCCCGTCCCGTTCTTTTATAATTGACAGCAGAAAAATGTAGGTTTGCCAAAATACAGCCATTTCTCCCATGGACTCTGAAACTGTGTTTATTTCCTATAAAATGGGGCAATGATGTCATCTACCGGTGGTTGGGCATCAGTAAAGTTGTTTCCCAGTTTGATATTTACAGTGGAGCATGCTCAGATTCGACCCATTTAGCACCGCTCTAAAAAATACAATTGACAAGTATACTTGTCAAAGGCAGTGAATGAGTTAAATACCACTTACCCTCTTCAGGTCACACAGAGCAGTAGGAGCCCATGCAAGCTGATATTGGATGAAAACCTCGCCACACCATCCATGACATTACTAAATGTACAATAATGTAAATACTTGAATGCAAGTTCAGCAATGGCGACTAAGTCAAAAACTGTAAAAAATAGGCCACTTTCATATTTTTCTTCACAAATCCATAGACTATCTGCCAGTTCCAATGTGGGTTTCTCCTGAAAAGTGGTACCTTCTTGGAGGGGTGGGAGGCATAATGTGGATATATATATATTTTACCTTGCGTGTTTGTTTTTTTGTTTTGGTTGCAGTGCATTTGAAGGAACTTAACTTCCTCTTTTTGAGGAGTTTTAATTTTATTTTGGTTTTTATTTTTTTTAAACTGTCTTTTAAAAAAAAAAAAAAAAAAAAAAAAACTTAACCAAACAAGTTTTTTTTTTTTTTTTTTATATATAAATATCGTTGTCACTGTTGGGCCCCACCTGGTGCCCCAAATAAACTTGCATTGAAGCTACTTGTGCATCTCTTTGGTCCCTCAGTGTGCTCTCCACCCAATAAACTCAAACCTACTGTTAGCACACTTCCTGCAGGAACAATTTAAGCTATTTTTTCCATTTCATAACTATTCACCCCCTTCCTTTAAGCGACAAAACCTCACATGGGGAGTCCACCCGCTGGCAGTATACGGACCTGTTAGTAAACATGTATGCCGGGTGAAGTCAACGTGGGTGCTGTGGGGAATGATCCAATTTCACTTGGTATATCAGAAAATTATTACAAATAGATCAAATTTCAACAGTTTTTACCAGCAACGCATAGGGGCAGACGGAACAATAAAATGCTCCTCCTTGAGATGGAAGACAAACTAGTGTATTCACTTGTTGCCATTCATACAAGAGATTAACTCATGGCTCCCTGAAAGTATACTTTATGGTTAAATAAACAGGCACAGGTTTGAGTAAGTATTGTTGAATTGATACAAGATCATTATTTAAGACAGTATTCACACTCGGGGTGTGCTCAAAAAATCGATACGGCAATATATCGTTGCGGGCCTCATGACAATACACGTATCGATACGCAGGCGTCAGAATCGATATTGCTCGTTAACTTTAAATAGGCAGTTAACGTTTTCCTTTGCAGCTTGCATCGTACCTAAAAAAATAAAAACCAGCAGCGTCTTTGAAGTTAATTGCCTTCCAATTAATGCAAAAATAGCTCACCAGTGATTGGACACTGTGTCTTGCTAAGAAAAATGAAAGCAAGGAAGAATATCAACATTTATTTACTTATAAACTTAACATGGCACATATGTCTTAATGTACCAATTTTCATATATTTTGTTTAAAAACAAAATAGAATGTTACATGGAAAAAATGCTGTTTTTATTTTCCCAAATATTTCAAATAAGCACATTTTAGAGCTGTAATTTCAATACTTTTGATATTTTTCCTCATATCGGCTCATGCCTATTAATAAATGTTCCCGGTGTGTCTGTGAAAGCTGATCCTTGCTTTGCAGTACGTACACATTTAGACCAGGCATGCCGCTTGGTGGTAAACCAGAAGAGCTGCTAACAAAAATATTTTTTTCATATCCTTTAACATATGACTGTTATTATAAAATGCAAGAAAATTAATGTAATATATCGGGATACGTATCGCCTTGACGATCAAGTATTGGGATACATATGTATCGCGATACGTATCGTATCGTGACCCCTGTGCCGTGATACGTATCGTATCGTGAAGTTGGCGGCAATACCCAGCCCTAATTCACACCCCCTCCCCACCCCAAGTTTTGTCTGGGAGGTGTACCGTGATTTTTTTTTCTAATGTAAAGTTCACTGCCTTGGACTTTATTTTGTGTTTGGAGACAAATTTGTTGACCTTATTTTTATGCTGTATAATAACAATACCTCTTTTCAAGTCATGGCACTTGCTCAAGATTCGAGATTAAAAGAGGCATAAATCAAGGTTTTGGCAGTTCATCACTCTTTTTCATAATGGCAGCTGTCATGTTATCCTATAATCAAGAATGATTAAGGGGATGGATGTGATGAATAGAAAGATAGTGATAAGTCAGTTGGCGGATGACACAACCTTGTTTTTGAAAAATGAGAGTCAAATTTCCTTAGCACTTGAAAACAATATCTTTTCAAAGACTTCTAAATTGAAATTAAGTGTGGATAAATGTCAGTTATTGACGTTGCATGACTGTCCTCTACAGTACATTTATGGGATTACAGTTAAGGAGGTTAAATAAGTGGGTATTAGTATTTCTCAGGAACATTCTGTAAAGGCGGTGGCACAGTGGTCTAGTGGTTAGCACGTCCACCTCCCAGTTCTGAGGACTCCGGTTCGAGTCCAGGCTCCGGCCTTCCTGGGTGGAGTTTGCATGTTCTCCCCGTGCCCGCGTTGGTCTTCTCCGGGTCCTCCGGTCTCCTCCCACATTCCAAAGACATGCATGGCAGGTTAATTGGGGGCCGAATTGTCCCTAGGTGTGCTTGGTTGTTCGTCTCTGTGTGCCCTGTGATTGGCTGGCAACCAGTCCAGGGTGTTCCCTGCCTACTGCCCAGAGCCAGCTGAGATAGGCGCCAGCACCCCCCGCGACCCTTGTTAGGAATAAGCGGTCAAGAAAATGGATGGATGGATTCTGTAACGGAAAGCCAAAATTTTGGAAACAGTATTGATAAGTCTAAGTCAATGCTTCAAGGGTCAGTCCTTGGACCCCTGTTGTTCAGTCTGTATATGTTACCTTTGGGTCAAATGCTTCAGAACGCCGATGTTGACTATCATAGTTATGCAGATGACACACAACTGTATTTATCAATGTCCCCAAATGACAGCAGTTCTATTAACGTATTGTGTCATTCTCTAGAGCAAATTAACAACTGGATGAACCAAAATTTACTTCAGCTGAACGAAAACAAAACGGAGCTCATTGTTTTCGGCAATAAAGAAAAGAGGATTGCTGTTAAAAAACAGCTTGAGTCACTGTCTCTAGAAACTAAAGACCAAGTTCGAAATCTTGGGGTACTAATAGACTCAGACCTGACCTTCAGCAATCATATTAAATTCATCACTAAAACAGCATTTTACCAGCTGAAAAACATATCCAGACTGAAGGACTGCATGCTTCAAGCAGACCAAGAGAAGCTTATCCATGCTTTTATCTCCTGCAGAATAGATAACTGTAACGGTCTTCTGACTGGACTCTCTCAAAAGAACATGAGACAATTGCAGCTCATTCAGAAAGCTGCAGCTCGAGTTTCGACCAAAACAAAGAGATCAGAACATATTACTCCAGTACTTAAGGATTTACACTGGCTCCCAGTCAGCTGTAGAATTGATTTTAAAGTTCTGCTACTCGTCTATAAATCACTCAATGGTTTAGGTCCTGAATATATCCAAGAAATGCTGATTGAGTACAAACCCAGCAGGGCTCTGAGATCTACAGACTTGGGCCAACTAGTGGAACCCAGAGTTCGAAGCAAACATGGTGAAGCTGCATTTAGCTATTATGCTGCACACAGATGGAATAGGCTACCAACAGAAGTGAAGTCAGCCCCGAGTGTGAATGCTTTCAAATCCAGGTTTAAAAACGTTGCTTTTTTCTTATACCTTTGATTAGGGACTTTTAAACAGCTTTAATTAAGTGTTTTTTTTTTAATTATTATTTTTATTTTTATTTTTATTTTTATTTTTATTTTTTATCATTTTAAACTTCCTTATGTTAAATTTTTTAAAGTTTGTTGAATAATGTTTTAAGATTGTTAGTTTGTAACCTATTTTCATTTATTTTTCTTCCTCTGAATGTTAGCTACTGTTTCTTGATGCTTATGTGTTGTCTTTCCTCGTGTAAAGCACATTGAGTTGCCTTGTGTATGAAATGTGCTATACAAATAAACTTGCCTTGCCTTGCCTTGCCTTAACAGATGGCTGCACAGAGACGATTTTTGGGAGTGGAGGGTACTCTTGTCCAAAACAGTTGATCTCGGGTAATCTATTTAGCCTTTTCGCTACCCGTTTCGAATAAAATGATTAAGGAAATAGAATAAAATTTTAAGTTTATATGGCGGATTAAATGCCAGTATATCAGGAAAGTCGATGTGGTTAAATGTCATAAGGAAGGTGGAGTGAATGATATTTTGAAGCGTTGAATGGGGATTTTAAAATTGAAGTGGCTGATTGACTTTATTAAAAATGAACAATCCTTTAGGAACATTTCCCCCTATGTGATTTTTCATTAAATGGGTGGCATAATTTTTTTTTTTTTTTTTTTTTTTTTGAGATGCGATTTTGACAACAGAACATTATCAGGAAAGCTCTCTGATTTCCATCAACAGGTCCTCCTCTATTGGAAGCTAATTAGGGTCACTCAAAAAATGGAGAACTTAAAACCATGGGGACGAAAAAAACCCACAGGGTACAAAGGACAACTCAAGGCGCTCCGCTGGGGAGGAAAAGGCACAAAAACAGTAGTGATGTTACGCTCGAAGCAGACGCTCGAGACAAGTGTCGAGCGCTCGCTGCAAGAAGTGTCTCGATACATTGTTCCGGTGGGAAAAATCACGTGACCGCGGAAGCGAAGCGTTGTTACGTACACGCGTGTCGGCCGTGGATGTCGCCGTGTCACTCCAGGTAGGGGGGGGGGGTGTCTTCGGGGCAAGATTCAGGTTGAGAGGAGAACTTTTGCTCGCATTGTGATTGAGAACGAGGAAGGGTGCACTGAATGGGTAATATTTACTTGGAGAAAAACAAACTAGGAAAGTGTTATCGCTCCAAAATTAAGTGTTTCTAGTACATCTTAGCAGTTTTTGGTTTGTTTTTAAATGAAAAAAAAAAAAGTACTGAAGGTTTGATGAACGAACCCATAAGCTTCAGATTGGGTGACAGCCACGCTAGGACCACTTCTGCTGTGTTGCTGGTGTCAGGTCCTCGTACCGCGAGATCGTTTTTGCTCCATTTAGTCACCAGAAATCACCAAGATGAAGGTCTTGAGTTCGCTCCTGCTGCACTTTAGTAACTTTTTTTTAATGAATAAACTGGTAAATTGTACCCAAAACCCTCCTTGTAAAATTTATAATGTACTTTTTTTCAAGTAAATATCTCTTCCCTTTATTTATTTTACAGTAGAGGAGAAGTTGGATTATTACCCAATAGATTAATTCACAATTGCACATATTGTATACATTCATTCACACACTATATGCACTGATTTGTAATATAAATCAAATCACCAAAAAGATCTTCTCCAAAGCCGGAGAGGTCATATATAACCGAGTGAAACCAAATGCTGCATAAATGATGTTTTTAATGAAACACCAAAATCCCCGTCCCAAGCATTTTATTCAAATACCATCATCAGGTTTCTGTTGCACAAGTATTTCACTTTTTCTTTTAAAACTGACACAACAGTATCTTATTTTTTCTAATGACGCTGTGCCTTTTTACTGAATGTAAATAAAAAAATAAATTTTGTCCAGTAGATGTCATGTCACCACACGCCTCGAAGCACTGAATCATCCATCCATCCATTTTCTTGACCGCTTATTCCTCACAAGGGTCGCGGGGGCTGCTGGCGCCTATCTCAGCTGGCTCTGGGCAGTAGGCGGGGGACACCCTGGACTGGTTGCCAACCAATCGCAGGGCACACAGAGACGAACAACCATCCACACTCACAAGCACACCTAGGGACAATTCGGAGCACCCAATTAACCTGCCATGCATGTCTTTGGAAGGTGGGAGGAGACCGGAGTACCCGGAGAAGACCCACGCGGGCACGGGGAGAACATGCAAACTCCACCCAGGAAGGTCAGGGCCTGGACTCGAACCGGAGACCTCAGAACTGGGAAGCGAACGTGCTAACCACTCGACTACCGTGCCGCCCAGCACTGAATCATTTCAACACAATTGCTTCAGTGGTACAGAAAGCAGTGGTGAAGCAGTGTCGTGACTCACCACACTGATTCGTGGCAAATGCTTCATAACACTGAACCATTTTGACACACTGCTTCATATTGATTCACTGCTTCAGAAAGCTTCGGTTTCTCCATCACTAGACTGGTTAGCAGTCTCGTAAGCCATCAAATAAAATCAATCAGACTATGGACGTCATCGAGAGCTGAGTACAGCTTGACGGACTATATTTACACAGCAACGGTTGCTATAATGCAGGGGTGTCAAACATAAGGCCCGGGGGCCGGATCAGGCCCGCAATGGGGTTTAATCCGGCCCCCGAGATGGTTTTGTAAAGTAAAAAAAAAAAGAAAAAAAAAAAAGACTAATGTCGGCCCAATTAATCAGCCGGCCACAATCAAAGCTTATAAATTCATAATTACACAAGTAGGTCTCAGTTGAGCAATGCAACTTGTACATGGAATTGCTCTGAATGTCGTTATTTTAAACACACTTTAAAGTTAGTTTGTTTAAAAAATAAAAACATGAATCAAACACAAACATGCTGAATAAGACACATTCAACTACACATATGACAAGGATTAACGTCCTTATAACTTCATTAACGGCACCCGGCACACAATCAGTGAACAATATACAGGTTTATGCAAAAAAAATTTAGGACAATATTTGTACAGATGCGCCCCACAATTTAAGGGCTGGCCCACAAATAGCGAAAAATCTGCATGTAATTGACGGCAATGTTTTAAAAATTATTTTACAATTTTACCGATCCGGCCCACTTCCGAATATATTTTCCTCCATGTGGCCCCTGAGCTAATATGAGTTTGACACCCCTGCTATAATGTGTGATTGGTCAATGCTCGTTTGGGGGGCGGAGTTTGTGAAAGGTCAATTGGTGGCAGGTGGAGACAATCATGGGCGGGGACCGGTAATGAGTGGACAGCAGGAAGAACAAGTGACCTGGGGTGAGATTGTATGAAATGGCATGTAGAAATTGTTTGCCTGAATGTGTAAATATTGGCATGCCCACAATTTGGGCGAAACTCAAAAGTTTTGCATGATCATCTCCATTCTGCTTCGACTGCTCCCTGACCCTGACAAAGTGGGAGGAGACAATTAATAGGCTTATGTCACACAGAAGGTCATCCCACTCACTCAAGGTGTATAAAAAGACAATGCTCACTGTTCAACAGGTGTGGTTTTTGAGGCTGGAGAGACAGTCAGTGATTGGTAAGTTATTCAATAACACAAATTTTTCCTTTCCTCACTTTTACAACATATAAAACTATCAACTACGACCCATAATGTTCTTCCTCAGGTCAGAAACTCGAATTATTATTTGGTACCATTTTTGCAGAACATGCCAATGATTATCTTAAACTTGTTTCAAGTACATTCAATTTATTGTATACATATATGACTGAATTGTCTGATACATTGTGGGGCAGGTTTGGTCCTCAAGGGCACAGATCCATATTTTTAATTTTTCCTTTCTCCAACACAGCTGGTTCATATGAGTAGCTCAACACAAAGCGCTGCAGATCCTTGATCGTTTGATTCAGGTGCGTCAGTGGAGGGAAACTGCCAAAACATGCTCGAGAGGTGCCCTTAACTGGAGTTAGTGGATTTAGTTAGGGTCACTAGCATCTTGCGATGAGATTGCAGAGCTTTGCTTCAAAACTATCTTGAACACTTATGAGATTGCTGAAAGAGAAATGTAATACACGGCAGAATGCTCCCTTGAGGGAATACTCAAGTTTGTTTAACACACCTGATTGATCATCACAATCGTTAACAGGCTTCTGCAAAGCTTGCTGACAAGCTAAAAATTAGATTCAGCTGCACTGAAGGTGGGAGATTTGGAAAACTGTCTGGATAGGGGCTCTCGAGGACCAGAAATGAGCACCACTACTCTACACTAACCTGACATTCCACGATTTGGTTTTTGAACTTTGACATGTGCATAGGCTTTTTGGTCAAATGTTGTATAATCCAAAGATGAATAAATTTGAATGTTTTTGCCACAGTACACAAAGATGCAAGCGGCCCTGGGATTCTGGATCTTATCAGCAGTCTTCTGTTTGGGAAGAGGTTACCACCATGCCAGCCTCTCGCACGTGCGCTCAGCGAACAAAGAGTTTGCTTTCCAGCTGTACAGGAAGTTGGCGGCTCGTTCTGATAATCGGGGCAAGAACATCTTTTACTCTCCGAGCAGCGTGTCTGTCGCCTTGGCCGCCTTGTCGGTCGGAGCCCGCGGGTACACTCACCGACAGCTGATGAGCGGTCTGGGTTACAACAGCTACCGAGTTACGCAGAATGATGTCAATCGGTTCTTTAGCATGCTCCTCAAAAGGCAAGACGGTTCATCGGACATCAGTGAAGGGACTGCCGTGTTCCTGGATAACGCCTTCAAGCCAAAACCTGACTTCCTGAAAGATTTGAAAGCTTTCTATTATACAGATGTGTTGAATGTCGACTTCCGGCAAACAACAAAAAGTGCTGATGCCATCAATAAATATGTGGCATATAAGACTCATGGCAAGATTGATAAGTTGCTGGAACACCTGGAGCCAGACACCGTCATGTATCTCATAAGCTACATCTACTTTAAAGGTACGCAAGGATATTTAGTTGTGAAGAAGTCTTCTCGAATGTCTTGCTTCTGTTCATTCTTGTACAGGAATGTGGGACAATCCTTTTGAAACCAAGCTCACAAAGGCGGACATGTTTGCTGTTGATGACTATAACAAGGTTTGAAGTACAAGTTGAAGGGGAGATTATAATACTGGTGCAAAGAAAGGGATTTCATTATATATTCCCTCCCCCCAGGTTTCCGTCCAGATGATGAACAAGGAGGACACCTTTGATGTCTACCATGACCTGGCAATTGACACAACAATCCTGCGCCTTCCCTTCAACAGCGGTTACTCTATGCTCCTGCTGTTGCCTGACAACATGGCAACGCTTGAGAAGGCGATATCTCCACAGCATATCACTAACTGGTCAAAATGGATGAGAAAGAGGTTGGTTAACGTTTTTCATGGAGAAGCTTGTTGGCCTTTTCCTGGTGGGATCATATCAATCACTGTTTGTTTCTTTTAGGAAGTATAACATCTTTGTTCCTAAGTTCTCTATTAAGACGGACTACTCTCTGAAGGAAGTGCTGACTGAAATGGGAATGACGCACATGTTTGATGAGCGAGCAGATTTGAGTGGAATTTCATGGGCAAAGCAGCTGTTTGTCTCCGGCGTAAGGATTGAGTCAATTTTATTTATTTTTAACATACTCTCCTTTTTGCCCTTCAACTTGCTCTTTACCTTTTCAGGTTGTGCACCAAGCTTCCCTTGACGTTGACGAGGCCGGAGCCACTGCTGCAGCCGCCACAGGAATTGGAATTGCGGTTCTCAGCTCACTACCCGTCCCTGTGCTGAAGTTCAACCATCCGTTCATGCTTCTCATCACAGAAAAGGCCACAAATGACATTCTCTTTTTGGGCAAGATAATTAATCCCAACATTTGAATAGTTGATATTCTATCATAATAAAGTAACCCTGTTGTCTTTGAGATCAAATTATTTTCATCTTTAAATAAAAGCTTGGAAGACCAAATTATATATATTTTTTTTTGGGGGGGGGGGGTGATTAAACTTACCCATTTTTAAGCTTTGTCTCTAAAATAAAACACTATACTGTAGTAGAATATTACTAAAGCCATAATTTTCTATACCACTAACCCTCTTCAGGGTCACTCAAAACAGGATCAGCCTGTCTAAGCTGACATTGGATTAAAATCTAGCCACATCCTCAGTGACATAAGTAGAAAGATGTACAATTTCATACTTCACCAATTTGTAGACTATGGACATTTTTTTTTTTTTATTAAGTGTATCCACTTGTTGCCATTCATAAAAGAGATTAACACGTCTCTGAAAGTATAATTTATGGTTTAAAAAAAAAAAAAAAAAAAAACAGGCCCAGGTTTGAGTAAGTATTGAATTGATCCAACATTATTTCAGACAGTATTTGGACCCCCACTCCAAGTTTTGTCTGGCAGGTGTACTGTGATTTTATTTTTTCTAATGTAAAGTTCACTGCATTGGACTTGAAATTATTTTGGGTTTGGAGACAAATTTGTCTCCTGCGACCCTTGTGAGGAATAAGCAGTCATGACGATGGATGGACAAATTTGTTGACCTTATTTTATACTGTATAATACCAATAGCTCTATAGCTTTAGGTCATGGCACTTGCTCAAGATTTGAGATTAAAAGAGGCTTAAATCAAAGTTGTGGCAGTTCACTATTTTTCATAATGGCAGCTGTCATGTTATCCTATAATCAAGAATGATTAAGGGGATGGATGTGATGAATAGAAAGATAGTGATAAGTCAGTTGGCGGATGACACAACCTTGTTTTTGAAAAATGAGAATCAAATTTCCTTAGCACTTGAAAATAACTTCTCAAAGGCTTCTGGTTTGAAATTAAGTGTGGAGAAATGTCAGTTATTGACGTTGCATGACTGCCTTCAACAGTCCATTTATGGGATTACAGTTAGGAAGGAGGTGAAATTAGTATTTCTCCGGAAAATTCTGGAACGCAAAGCCAAAATTTTGGAAACAATATTGACAAGTCTAAGTCAATGCTTAACCGATGGCTCCAGAGACACGTTAGATTTTTGGGAGTGGAGGGTACTCTTGTCCAAAACAGTTTATCTCGGGTAATTTATCCAGTCTTCATTTTCGCAACCCGTTTCGAATAAAAAGGCAATTAATAGCATACATTTTAAGTTTATATGGTGGAATCAATGCCAGTATATTAGGGAAGTCAATGTGGTTAAATGTTATGAGGAAGGCGGAGTGAATGCTATTGATTTTGAAGTGATGAATGGGGGTTTTGAGATTGAAGTGACTGATTGGCTTTATTAAAAATGAACAATCCTTTTGGAACATTTTTGTGATTTTTCAGAAAATGGGTGGCATACATTTTTTTTTGTTGAGATGCGATTTTGACAACAGAGCATTACCAGTAAAGCTCTCTGATTTCCATCAACAGGTCCTCCTCTATTGGAAGCTAATTTTCAAACATAATTTTACATGGCATAAAACGCCAGTATGGAACAATCGGTATATCTTGTTCAATTGGAAATCAGTTTACAGTCTTCCCTCGCTATAACGCGGTTCACTTTTCGCGGTCTCGCTGTATCGCAGATTTTTTTTTAAATGCAATTTTGCATATTTTTTTGCAGTAATATACCCATTTTATAAAATGTATGAAGTTTTGAACATTATCAATGTTTGAACAAGAGAGAAATGTGAGAACATGTAAATGCCTCAATGAGAAAAGTGTCTAAATTGTGTGGTAGGGGATTTTAGAGCCTTAAAACATTTATAAGAATTGTAAAACATAAAGCTAACTACTTCGCGGATTTCATTTATTGCGGGTATTTTTTGGAACCTAACCCCAGCGGAAAACGAGGGAACACTGTATATCGGGGAATGGAGGACGAGAGGAATCTGGGCGGTTGCTCACTTTCCGGATGATTATGGGATTCTGTTGAAATGTGAGGATTTTAGTGAGAAATCTCATTTTCAGTGTTCTGTTAAATAGAAAAGGGATAATAAAAGCCATTCCACTGCCTTTGATTGCAATGGTTAGCGATGACACTTTGCCGTCAATTTTATGCACACGCATGCTTCATTCTTTATTTGTACTGTGCAAACTTTTGCGTTGTCACTGTCAGGTGGCAAAACAGTGGCTAAGCACATAGACGAGTACGCTAATCCAAAGCTCCTCATTGGTGGGATGAAAATTAAGATTTGTAAATTGATACAATCCATTACTGAATTGAAATAAAAGAAAATGCAAGAAACTTTTGAAGTTAGATTGTATGAAAAGGCATGTAGAAATTGTTTGCCTGAATGTGTAAATATTGGGATGTCCACGATTTGGGCGAAACTCAAAAGTTGCTTTGCATGATCATCTCCATTCTGCTTCGACTGCTCCCTGACAAAGTGGGAGGAGTCAATTAATAGGCTAATGTCACACAGAAGGTCATCCCACTCACTCAAGGTGTATAAAAAGAGTGCTCACTGTTCAGCCGGTGTGGTGTGGTTTATGAGGCTGGAGAGACAGTCAGTGATTGGTAAGTTATTCAATACCCCAAATTTTTCCTTTCTTCACTTTTGCAACATGTAAAACTATCAACTATGACCCATAATGTTCTTCCTCAGGTCAGGAACAAGCTCTAACTTATTTGATGACATTTTTGCAGAACATGCCAATGATTATTTTAAACTTGTTTCAAGTACATTTAATTTATTGTATACATATATGACTGAATTGTCTGAAACATTGTGGGGCAGGTTTGGTCCTTAAGGGCACAGATCCATATTTTGAATTTTTCCTTTCTCCAACACAGCTGGTTCAAATGAATAGCTTATCATAAAGCTCTGCAGTAGCTTGATCGTTTGAATCAGGTGCATCGGTGGAGGGAAATGGCCAAAATATGCTCAAGAGGTGCCATTGACTTATATTGTTCTAGGGTCGCTAGCATCTTGCGATAAGATTGCGTAGCTTTGCTTCGAAACCATCTTGAACACTTATGAGATTCCTGAAAGCAAAATGTAATACACGGCAGACTGCTCCCTTGAGGGAATACTCAAGTTTGGTCCTCGAGGCCCGAACCAGCTTGTTTTCCGTGTTTAACACACCTGATTCATCATCACAATCGTTATCAGGCTTCTGCAAAGCTTGCTGACAAGCTAAAAATTAGATTCAGCTGCGCTTTAGGTGAGCGATGTGGAAAACTGTCTGGATAGGGGCTCTCGAGGACCAGAAATGAGCACCACTGCTCTACACTAACCTGACATTGCATGGTTTGATTGAACTTTGACATGTGCGAAGGCTTTTTGGTCAAATGTTGTATAATCCAAAGATGAATAAATTTGAACGTTTTTGCCACAGTACACAAAGATGCAAGTGGCCCTGGGATTCTGGATCTTATCAGCAGTCTTCTGTTTGGGAAGAGGTTACCACCATGCCAGCCTCTCGCACGTGCGCTCAGCGAACAAAGAGTTTGCTTTCCAGCTGTACAGGAAGTTGGCGGCTCGTTCTGATAATCGGGGCAAGAACATCTTTTACTCTCCGAGCAGCGTGTCTGTCGCCTTGGCCGCCTTGTCGGTCGGAGCCCGCGGGTACACTCACCGACAGCTGATGAGCGGTCTGGGTTACAACAGCTACCGAGTTACGCAGAATGATGTCAATCGGTTCTTTAGCATGCTCCTCAAAAGGCAAGACGGTTCATCGGACATCAGTGAAGGGACTGCCGTGTTCCTGGATAACGCCTTCAAGCCAAAACCTGACTTCCTGAAAGATTTGAAAGCTTTCTATTATACAGATGTGTTGAATGTCGACTTCCGGCGAACAACACAAAGTGCTGATGCCATCAATAAATATGTGGCATATAAGACTCATGGCAAGATTGATAAGTTGCTGGAACACCTGGAGCCAGACACCGTCATGTATCTCATAAGCTACATCTACTTCAAAGGTACGCAAGGATATTTAGTTCTGAAGAAGTCTTCTCGAACGTCTTAATTCTGTTCATTCTTGTACAGGAATGTGGGACAATCCTTTTGAAACCAAGCTCACAAAGGCGGACATGTTTGCTGTTGATGAATATAACAAGGTTTGAAGTACAAGTTGAAGGGGAGAATATAATACTGGTGCAAAGAAAGGGATTTCATTATGTATTCCCCCCAGGTTTCCGTCCAGATGATGAACAAGAAGGACACCTTTGATATCTACCATGACCTGGCAATTGACACAACAATCCTGCGCCTTCCCTTCAACAGCGGTTACTCCATGCTCCTGCTGTTGCCTGACAACATGGCAACGCTTGAGAAGGCAATATCTCCACAGCATATCACTAACTGGTCAAAATGGATGAGAAAGAGGTTGGTTAACATTTTTCATGGAGAAGCTTGTTTGACTTTTCTGGTGTGATCATATCAATCAATGTTTTTCTTTTAGGAAGTATAACATCTTTGTTCCAAAGTTCTCTATTAAGACGGACTACTCTCTGAAGGAAGTGCTGACTGAAATGGGAATGACGCACATGTTTGATGAGCGAGCAGATTTGAGTGGAATTTCATGGGCAAAGCAACTGTTTGTCTCTGGCGTAAGGATTGAGTCAATTTTATTTATTTTTAACATACTCCTTTTTGCCCTTCAACTTGCTCTTTACCTTTTCAGGTTGTGCACCAAGCGTCCCTTGATGTTGACGAGGCCGGAGCCACTGCTGCAGCCGCCACAGGAATTGGAATCGCGGTTCTCAGCTCACTACCCGTCCCTGTGCTGAAGTTCAACCATCCGTTCATGCTTCTCATCACAGATAACGCCACAAATGACATTCTCTTTTTGGGCAAGATAATTAATCCCAACATTTGAATAGTTGATATTCTATCATAATAAAGTAACCCTGTTGTTTTTGCGATCAAATCATTTCCGCTTTTCTTGTTTAGATAAAAGCTTGGAGGAATGGTGTATTTTTTTTATTAAACTTACCCATTTTTAAGCTTTGGCTCTAAAATGCAACGCTTCTGTAGTAGAATATTACTAAATCCATAATTTTCCTATACCACAAACCCTCTTCAGGGTCACTCGGAGCGAGCAGCCCGTTCAAGCTGACATTGCATGAAAACCTAGCCGCATCTTCAGTGCCGTTATTTGGGCAGTATCTTATTTTGAAATTACTTGGTCAGAACCATCAAAAAGCTGAAAACTGGTCACAATAATGCCTAAGGGTTGAATAGAAAATGTACAATTTCACATTTTTCTTAACAAATCTGTAGACTATGGATCAATTCCCGTTTTTATCCTCCCCTAAAAGTGGTGCCTTTTGGAGAGTGTGTGTGGGGGGGGGTTAAGTCATGCATTTTTTTTTATTAAAAGTATCCACTTGCACATGTGTTTTTCAACACCCTTCTTACTTTGACCATTTCCAAATATTTTATTTGAACTGAGTCAAATGCCATTTTAAGCATATGTTGCTGGCCACTGAAAATGGATGGCGGGCTGCAAATGGCCCGCGGGCTGTAGTTTGGACACCTCTGCTGTAGCTTTAGGTCATGGCACTTGCTCAAGATTAAAAGAGGCATAAGTCAAGGTTGTGGCAGTTCACTCTTTCATCTTCTCAAAGGCTTGTGGTTTGAAATTAAAGGGCTACAGCTGAGATGGGCGCCAGCATCCCCCGCGACCCTTGTGAGGAATAAGCGGTCAAGAAAATGGATGGATGGTATTTCTTAGGAAAATTCTGTAACGGAAAGCCAAGATTTTGGAAACAATATCGATAAGTCTAAGTCAATTTCAAGATTATACAGGGGCCGTCAGAAGGAAGAGGGAACTGATGCCAGAGTTGAAAGCAGCCAGAGAGAAAGGAGACATTGTCTACCTGCGACAAGATAAACTGATTATTCACTCCCGCACCAGCACACCGAAAACGCTCAATGGCAACTAATTATATGAGGACTTCAGCAAGGTAACTCCAAATTACTTTTACTTCCGATGACAATAAATCACATTCCTGGATGAACGATTTAACACAAAGACTGGTTGAACACAATGAACTGGAACTAAATACCTTTCAATACACCGATCATCACTATTCACATGACTTGTAAAATGACATTGATCCAGTGAACTTTTTCCAAATTACTAGAAAATAGAAAAAATATTAAAGGTATTTGGAATATATTAAATTATGTGATCAGGAATGGCACTAGACCGAATAACTCTCCACCCTATTTTATAGAAAATTATGTACATATTAATGAGATTGATGTTGTAGACAAGTTCAACAGTTTTTTTGTAAATGTGGGACCAAATCTAGCAAAAAAAAAAAATCCAGATCCTGATACAGCAAACAATACTAATACCAGCATAATTGAAAGACATTTAAGTTCAATGTTTCTTAGTCCTGTTGAGGAAAAAGAAGTAATTAATATTGTTAGTAATTGTAAAGATAAATTATCTACTGATTGTGATCAACTTGACATGAAAACAGTGAAAAAGGTAATTCTGGGAATTTCCAAACCACTTACATATATTACCAACTTTTCATTTCAAACAGGACAATTTCCAAATAAAATGAAAATTGCAAAAATTATTCCAATTTATAAAGCTGGCGATAAATATAAGTTTACAAATTACAGCCCTGTCTCCCTTCTACAACAATTCTCCAAAATTCTTGACAAATTATTTAATAACAGATTAGATAAATTCATAGAAAAATATAAAATACTTTCTGATAGTCAGTATGGATTTAGAACAAAACGGTCAACTGCATTAGCTTTAACAGAACTTAGCGAAGAAATTACTGATTATTGATACTGATAAAAAGGAACTTACAATAGGCTTGTTCGTCGACTTACAAAAAGCATTTGATATTAGAAATTATGATATATTAATTAATAAATTGGAGCATTATGGTATTAGGGATACAGCCTTGAATTGGATCAGAAGTTATTTACAAGAAAGACAACAGTTTGTAGAGTTGGGAGAATTGAAATCAAAATGTTTGGATATGACATGTGGTGTACCCCAGGGGTCAGTGTTGGGCCCAAAATTGTTTATATTGTATATTAATGATTTATGCAATGTGTCTCACTTACTGAAGTTTGTGTTATTTGCAGATGACACAACTATTCTGGTTTCTGGTGAGAAAATACAGCAAATTATGGATACAATTACCTCTGAATTTAAAAGTAAAAAGTAAAAACATGGCTTGATAAAAACAAGTTATCAATCAATTTAAACAAAACAACGTTAGTTGTGTTTGGTAAAGTTAAAATAGGGAATTGTGTAAGATTGCAAATTGAAGGTGTAAATATAGAAAGAGTAAATGAGATTAAATTCCTGGGAGTAATTGTTGATAATAAAATTTGCTGGAAACCACGCATTAAATACATTGGATCCAAACTTTCTAAAAGCAGTTCAATTTTGGCAAAAGTTAAACATTTTCTCAACCAGAAATCATTACATATTCTGTACTGCTCTTTAGTACTGTATTACCATATTTAAATTAAATTATTGTTCCGAAGTTTGGGGAAACACTTACAAGACATCATTACAACCTTTGTTTCTGTTGCAAAAAAAGAGCTGTAAGAGCAGTCCATAATAAAGAGATAGTAGGATATCTCCACCACACCAATACACTGTTTTACAATCTAAGCTTGTAAAGTTCTTTGATCTTGTTGAATTCAATACTGTACAATTGGTTTATAAAGAGAGACATAAACTATTGACAGGGAATATTGAGAATATGTTTACAGAGAGACAGGGAGGGTATGGTTTGAGGAGAATACACAATTTAAAGACAATGTCGTCACGAACAACACTGAAGACTTTTTGTATATCTGTATGTGGAGTGAAAATTTGGAACAGGTTAAGTATTGATTTACAACAATGTCCAAATATAGACCAGTTCAAAAAGAAATATAAAATCAACATTTTTGAAAAGTATAGGCAAGAGCAAGTGCTTGTCAATGAAAAGTAATATTGGTTATTGTTGTTATCATCATTATTATTGTTAATATTACTGCATTATTAGTGTTGATATTGACAAGAAGAATATATATATATATATATATATATATATATATATATATATATATATATATATATATATACAGTGTTGCGTTACTCAAAAAAAAATTGCTTTCCAAAGTAACTAGTAGTCTAATGCGTTACTTAATTTTACAAAGTAGTCTGATTAAAGTCAGCCATGGTCTGGTCGTGAATGGTTTGCACATTCAAAACAAAAGTGATGATACTTTTACTACTAGTTTTATTAACCAACAGGAAATCAGTTTAGGAATGGACGACTAGAGGACTCTGGGCGGTTGCTCACTTTCTGGATGAAAATGGATTCTGTTGAAATGTGAGGATTTTATGAGAAATACATTTCCAGTGTTCTGTTAAGCAATACAAAAGGGATATAAAAGACATTCCACTGCCTTTGGTAGCAATGGTTAGCGATGACACTTTGCGGTCAATTTTATGTCCACACATGCTTCATTCTTTATTTGCACTGTGCAAACTCTTGCGTTGTCACTGCAAACAGTGGTTCAGCACATTGACGAGTACACTAATCCAAAGTTCCTCATTGGTGGGATGAAAATTAAGATTAGTAAATTGTTACAATCTATTATTGAATTGAAATGCGAGAAACTTTTGAAGTCAGACTGTATGAAATGGCAAGTAGAAATTGTTTGCCTGAACGTGTCAATATTGGGATGCCAAGCTTCTTAGCCCACGATATAGGCCAAAGTGCTTTGCATGATCATCTCCATTCTGCTTCCACTGCTCTCTGACAAAGTGGGAGGAGATAAGAGACTAACGTCACACAGAAGGTCATCCCACTCACTCAAGGTGTATAAAAAGAGTGCTCACTGTTCAGCCGGTGTGGTGTGGTTTTTGAGGCTGGAGAGTCAGTCAGCGATTGGTAAGTTATTCAAAACCCCAAATTTGTTCATTTCTTCACTTTTACAACATAGAAAAATATCCAATGTGACCTATAATGTTCATCCTCAGGACAGAAACTCTTTCGAACTTACCTGACATTTTTGCCGACCATGCCGATGAATATCTTAAACAAGTTTCAAGTACATTTAAATGAATTTATTGTATACATTTTGACTGAATTGTCAAAACTAGTAACATAAACGCTACAAGTGAAAGTTGTGATCACAATGCAATCCTTTAATTAGTGTTTTGGTCAGCACATTGACGGATGCGGGCCAGGTTTGGCTGTACAGACGGCAGTAAATTCTGGTGGCGCTGAGCAAAAACAAGAGCAAACTGTAGGACGCAGACTTGAGCATCATTAATGTTAATAGATCACACCTTGGTACAGAGCCGAGAGTCGAACAGGGGTGGGCGCACTCGGTCCTCGAGGGCCCGAGTCCTGCAAGTTTTGGATGTTTCCCTTCTCCAACGCAGCTGAGATATGATCAGCTCTGCATAAGCCTGCCAACAATCCTGTTGATTGGAATCAGCTGTTGCAGCAGGGAAACCTCCAAAACCTGCAGGAGTCCGGCCCACGAGGATAGAATTTGCCCATCACTGGAGTAGAAGAATCCATTTCTGCTTCTAAAATTGAATTATCTTTATTCAACACATTATTTTAGTCAAAATAGTTTACTTGTATCTTGGCGTGTAGAAAAGCTCTACAACTATAAAACAATTTATTGGTAATAGTGGCACCTATATTTTTGACATGACCGTTCTCACTCTGCACACCATTCTTTTTTTAAACTAACTTGTAGACCATGTCAAATGTTATTTTTAGCATATGCCACTGAAAAAAAAACGGATGGCAGGCTGCAAATGGGCCCCGGGGCGTGGTTTGGACACCACTGCTGTACATAGACTTGCAGTAGCTAGCAAATTGGTCATTTGTAGCTATCAGATGTTTAAATGTACAAATGATACATTTTAGGTACAGGTATCACCAACTCTGGTTCTCGAGGACACCTAACCAGCATGTTTTCCACGTTTCCCACCTCCAACACAGCTGATTCACATGATCAGCTCATCACCAAGCTCTGCAGAAGACTGATCATTTGAAGCAGGTGCGTTGGCTGAGGGGGAAACATCCAAAACCCACTAGATAGGTGCCCTCGAGGACCGGAGTTGGTCACTCCGTTCTAGCGTTTCGAGCATCCTGTTAATTACAGCAACGGGAATACTTTAACTTGACAAGAGCAGTTGCGTAGTTTTGCTCCAAAATCACATTGAACACTTATGGAGTTACTAAAAGAGAAAAGTATGTAATTGAGGTACCCTGACATTGCATAATTTGATTGTTGAACTTTGACATGCGCAAAGGTCTAATGTGTAATCAGAAGATCAATATTGTACATTTGAACTTTTGTCATAGCACACAAAGATGCAGGCGGCCCTGAGATTGTGGATCTTATCAGCTGTGGTCTGTTTGGGAAGAGGTGACCACCATGAAGGACACATGGATGACAACCTCTCACACGTGAGCTCAGGAAACAAAGAGTTTGCCTTCCAGCTGTACAGGAAGTTGGCGGCTCATTCTGATAACCAGGGCAAGAACATCTTTTACTCTCCGAGCAGCGTGTCTGTCGCCTTGGCTGCCTTGTCGGTCGGAGCCAAGGGGGACACCCACCAACAGCTGATGAGCGGTCTGGGTTACAACAGCTCCCTAGTTACGCAGAATGATGTCAATCAGGTCTTTAGCATGCTCCTCAAAAGGCAAGAAAATTCATCGGACATCAGTGAAGGGACTGCCGTGTTCCTGGATAACACCTTCGAGCCAAATCCTGACTTCCTGAAAGATTTGAAAGAATCCTATTATACGCATGTGTCGAATGTCAACTTCCAGCAAACAACAGAAAGTGCTGATACCATCAATAAATATGTGGCGGATAAGACTCATGGCAAGATTGATAAGTTGGTGGAGGACCTGGATCCGGGCACCATCATGTATCTCATAAGCTACATCTACTTTAAAGGTACACAAGGATAATAACATTTATTTCTGAAGATGTCTTCTCGACCTTCTTATTTCTCTTCATTCTTATTGTACAGGAATGTGGGACAGTCCTTTTGAAACCAAGCTCACAAAGGAGGACATGTTTGTTGTTGATGAGGATAACAAGGTTTGAAGCTCCAACCTGGGGGGGAATAGAATACTGATGCAAAAAAGGGATCTGTGATTTCATTGTGTTGTTTTTCAGGTTTCCGTCCAGATGATGAACAAGGAGGACACCTTTGATATCTACAATGACCTGGCAATTAACACAACAATCCTGCGTCTTCCCTTCAATAGCTCTTACTCCATGCTCCTGCTGTTGCCTGATGACATGGCAACACTTGAAAAGGAAATATGTCCACAACATATCACTAAATGGTCAAAATGGATGAAAAAGAGGTTGGTTGGTTCATATTTTTTCATGGAGAAGCTTGTTATTTATTTATTTTTTCCTGGTTTGATCATATCAATCTCCCGTTTGATTGTTTTAGGACGTACGACATCTTTGTTCCAAAGTTCTCTATTAAGACGGACTACTCTCTGAAGGAAGTGCTGACTGAAATGGGAATGACGCACATGTTTGATGATCGAGCAGATTTGAGTGGAATTTCAGGGGGAAAGAATCTCTTTGTCTCCGGCGTAAGGATGGAGTTGACTTTTTTTTTTCAACTCTTCCTTTTCCCGCATGCATTCTCTTACACTTCCTCTTTACCTTTTAGGCTGTGCACCAAGCTGCCCTTGACGTTGACGAGGCCGGAGCCACTGCTGCAGCCGCCACAGGCATCGGCATCACTCTGATGTCCTTCCAGCACATCCCTGTGCTGAAGTTCAATCACCCGTTCATGCTTCTCATCACTGAAAACACCACAGATGACATTCTCTTTTTGGGCAAGATAGTTAATCCCAACATTTGATGAACAGTTGATGTGCCATCATAACAATAAAGTAATCCTGCAGCCTTTGTGATCAAATCATTTTCACTTTTCTTGTTTAATAAAAGCTTGGAAGAACAAAATAATGTACTCAGGATATTGACACACCAACTCATTAACTCATGGCTTCCTGAAAGTTAAACACTTTATGGTTAAATAAATATACTGTACCCAGGTTTGAGTCTAAGTATTGTTAGTTGAATTGAGGCAAGATCATTATTTTAATAACTACTGTTATGATCAGTGTTACCACTAGGAGTCGCTGCTGTCAATGAGTGTTGAAATGATTGATGAGGAGAAGGAGAATGACTTGAGGAAGAGTGCATTAACACGGGATGGCGTGTGCATGTGTCGACCTGGTGAAATAAATGTTCACTTGGAGCAACAGCAACATCCTCAGCATTTATTATCAACACGAACACGACAACTACCACCCCCAGTTTTGTCTGGCAGGTGTACCGTCATTTTTTTTCCCCTCATGTAAAGTTCGCTGGTTTGGTTCAATAAAGGTCAACGAGGCAAATTCAGTTGCAATGTCAGTTATATGTAGTTGGCAGCACGAGTCTAGGGCCTCTGATGTGGGAAACAGTGCATTGAACGAAGAAAATGTTTGTACAGACTAGTAGAGACTGTCAAGACTATCGGTGATCTTGGACGATCAGTGACGCGCATGCGCAGAAGATCGGCCGCTAACGACGGCATACACACTAGAACAAAATACCTCTATATGCCTATCGTGTTCGTAAAAACATGATACAACATTCCAAAACAACTTATTTCTTGATGCATTATAAACAAACTATTTTAATTATACAGGTTTTAAAGACAAACGTTTTACTTTTGATGCCATTCCTATTGAGTCTTCATTGTTATTATTTACGTCTGCAGCGTGTGTGTGTGTGTGTGTGTGGGGGGGGGGGGTTAAACGCCATTGGCCGCACATTATGTATAAATAGAACAAAAATAAACCGTATACCCACTCTCACAGAACTATAATTATAGTATGTGTCAGAATGTTTTCTATTCATACAAGACATTTTTGAGTACAGAACTGCTTTGATTCAAATAAATTCAAAAGAAACGTGCACCTGTCCTGTACCTTTCGCAATGTCTGTTGTATATGCAAAATTAATACATCTACATACAGTATATACAAGTGCCAGCATTAAAGATGAATAAACATCATTCAATGTGATTTTACTCAACAAATAATCACACACAAACCTGATTTTAAAAATAAAATGAGAAAAGGATCCTTTTCCATACCGAGTTATATTAGAATTAATTACTATTTACCTTATTCATTTGATTGAATTTGAATTTAAATTTATTTGAATTTGGACTGAGCTACTACCACTTTGTGTTGACTAATATTTGACCATTCATTTTACACAAGTACTGCAACACCAACACAGAATTCATATCGAAAGTGATCACACAGAAAGTGTTTATTCAAGGCTGATATAAATTCTGCCTGGCCTTTATTATGGGTCTTCATAGCGACCCAAAAACATACAGCATATTTTCATTTTTTTTCTCATCTGTCATGTTAAGAAAAATCTTCATATCCTCATAGAATTCGAAAACGAAGAGCAGGCGATCCTTTTCTGAGCTATCATCAGAAATGGCTATCTTTTCAGGACCTCCCGCTGCTTCATTTCATCCATCGATAAGATGGTTGGCTCAGCAACCTTCCCTCTCAGCAACCATTGGAACGTAGCCAGTCAAGTGCAGCCAATATACGGTCCACTGGTTCCTGTTTATTGGGGGTAAAAAAATAATATTACATACATATATATATGTATGTATGTGTACATACATATATATGTATGTATGTGTACACACATATATATATATATATATATATATATATATATATATATATATATATATATATATATATATATATGTATTAATTTTTGCATACACATGAATAAAAATATGAAACAGACATTGCGAAAGGTACAGGACAGGTGCACGTTTCTTTTGAATTTATTTAAATCAAAGCAGTCCTGAACTCAAAAATGTCTTGTATGAATACAAAACATTCTCCACACATACTGTAATTATAGTTTCTGTGAGAGTGGGTACGATTTATTTTTGTTCTCTTTAGAACATAATGTGTGGCCAATGGGGAGGTGTTTAACACACACCCACACGCACACGCTGGAGACTCAACGTAAATTATAACAATGGAGACTCACTTAGGAATAAATGGGATCAAAGGGTAAAACGTTCGTCTTTAAAACCTGTGGAATTAAAATAGTTTCTTTAGAATGCATCGAGAAATAAGATGATTTGAATTTTATGTCATGTTTTTACGAACGCGATAGGTATATCGTTCTAGTGTGTATGCCGTAGTTAGCGGTCGATCTTCTGCGCATGCGCGTCATCGATCGTGGAAGATCACCACAGCGACACCGACCAGTCGTTGATGTGCAAGCCTATCCGCCATCTTTAACCGGGAATCATCAGCCATCTCCACTTGTTTTACTCTGTTTGGGACCAATAAATTAATCATTCAGAATAATAACTAATGATTTTTTTTGTTTTCCGATTTTGAAACAGATTGATTAGTTAGAAACATCAGACATGCATATATGATACCAGAAACGCGGGTAATTTTATAATAGGGACTTTTCGTCACATATTAACGTTTACAGTCAAGATTCTGAGGTACAAAGACGTCATAGTATTAATTTGTGTGGCTGACGGTTAAACTTGAATACGGCTTAACGGTTCCTGTCGTAAAATGTGTTTCTGCAGGAGGAATATGATACTGACAACCACCATTTTACGTTATTGTAATTGGTCATTTCAACCTTGTGAAAATCTGACTGCACCACATTTCAAAACTAAAATCAATTCGAAATTATATTTGTTTATTTTAATTATCGATTTTTTTGAGTGAACGCCTACGTTTTTATTATTATTATTATTATTATTATTATTATTATTATTATTATTATTATTATTATTATTATTATTATTATTATTATTATTATTATTATTATTTCATTTTATTTTTGTATTTTTTTAAACCACACGTCTGACGTTTTCAACAAACCAACTCGCAAGAAGCGCCCGAGACTCCCGTTTCAAGATGGCGGCCACCCTGCACGTCTCTCCAAGTCTAGGCTCTATCTAGTCGTATATTAGATATCTATGCTTCCAAATTCGAGACAAACATGGCGGAAACAAAAGAGGAGCCGCGGCTAACCGGAGAATATTTTCCCAAGGAAAGAAAAACGTTCACCCCCGAGGAAGAAGCCAAGCTTGAAAGGCAACATTTTTGGAGAATAATCGACGCTTTTAAATTTTACAGGTGTTGTTACATGTTAAAGTACACAAGTTTGCGAAAAACTGGCAGCTGTAAACGCATAACTCTTTTGCACAAGTGTTAATTCCTCTCAGTCCATTTATTTTCCCCCACCACCGTTCTTATTTATTAATTTGCCTGCTTGCTCAATTTGTTTATATGCCCCTACCCATTATGTTGTCCTCTTCTGAAACACGTTTGCAATCCATCCTTATCCTAAGAAAAATAACGTTTCAGACATTTTGACGAATTAATTTGACGTTTTTAGATTTTTCACAACAATTTGAATGTACTAATAAGCTTGTAATTGTACTCACGAAAGCAACAAAGTATACCCACCTCCTCCCCCACACACACATATTTTGTGACTTTTTCATTCCTTCTCTTAGGACCCATGTACAAGAGCATGTCAATCGAGCCGAGCGTCACTTTCGTAGTCTGCCACAGCGCCACCAGAATTTACTGCCGTCTGTACTGCCAAACCTGGTCCGCATCCGTCAATGTGCAGACCACAACCATGAAGTCCTACAGGCCATCGTCGAGCACAGCATTCACATGTTTGAGAACATCGAGTATGGGGAGAGGGTGAGTACTCGCCAATAAACTGTTTTTGTACTTGTGTGGGTTCTCTGTTTACTCTGGCTTCCTTCTACTGCACAAAATGACATATACAAATTTAGCTGAAGACTTCCTGGCATACCTGATTGGTTATCTATATGTTAGCCATTTGAGTGGTGATCTGTCCGCCTTTGGTTTGGCTTCAGCTTTCACAAGACTGAACAACTTAATCTGTCTAAACACTGGATGAATAGATCTCGTTCCAATGTGTTTTTATACCCTATTCAGGAAGATCCGAGGAAGGTGCGCTCCTCCTCAACATTTGACATGGACAAGCTCAAGTCCACCATAAAGCAGTTTGTCAGAGACTGGAGTGAGGCTGGTCGGGGGGAGCGGGACTCCTGCTATCAGCCCATCATCCAGGAGATCCAAAGACACTTCCCAAGTGACCAATAGTAGGAAGCACATTTAAGCTCTTACAAATCAATGCAAGGATGCACCATACACGCAGATGGTTACTTCATTTGCTCAGATGTATATTGCACATAACTTAAATGGGTGTTGACATAATCACAGAACATCAATTGCTATGTATATCGCAGTGTGTATATCTTAATTGTGGTCTTGTAAACTAGTGAGTGTTTTCCATGTGATGTGTGTTTTATTATGTCAGTGATGTGTCTAAGGTCAGCGTGCTGGTCCCGGGGGCCGGACTTGGTCGCCTAGCCTGGGAAATTGCTCGTCTGGGCTATATTTGCCAGGGCAACGAATGGAGCTTCTTTATGCTTTTCTCTTCCAACTTTGTTCTTAATAGGTGTGTTGTGAACAGACACAAATCCTCCATTTTTGATTAGTTCCTTGTAACGATGTAATTCTGTTTTTGTGTTTCACTCAGGTGTGTAAATGTGAATTGTCTGACACTGTACCCCTGGATTCACCAATTTAGCAACAATAAGAAGTCGTCCGATCAGACACGGGCTATCAGATTTCCTGATGTCAATCCTCAGAGCCTACCACCAGATTCAGATTTCTCCATGGTAGCAGGGGACTTCCTAGAAGTCTACTCTGATGCAGGTCAGTAAAATAAAACCTTCCTGGGAGGGATGTGTGAAAATGCGTCGCACTGTGAGTCAAAATGTCTGTGTAGATTTGTTGGTACCCTCCGTTAAAAAGGGAAACCTAAACTGCAATTTGCCAGAGTTTATAATAACAAGCCTCAAATCATTGAGGCAAAACTGAAAGTTCTTGGCAAGCCACATTAGATTGTAAATGTTCTTGAATGAAGTTCTTATTGATTCGACATTATACTGTATATTTAATAAATGGCATACTTGTGTTAGATTCTTGGGACTGTGTGGCTACTTGCTTCTTTATCGACACGGCTCATAACGTCATACAGTATGTGGAGACCATCTGGAACATTCTTAAACCTGGAGGAGTGTGGATCAACTTGGGTGAGTCCCCATCGCAGTCTCTGTCTGTAAACTATAAAAAAAAAAAAGGCTTGTTACACTGTGACATTCAGTTAGATTTGTGTGCATACATTCAGATTTTTTATTCCGTTTTATTTTTTGTTCAGGTCTAAAAATTAGTAAATGTTTGGCTGCTTACTACACTTAATTCAGAAGACAAGGATTGCATACTTGTATTATGTCAATAAAATACAATTATATTTATGAGAACTACAATGCAGTTGACTAAAACACGACTCAGACGATTTTACCAGGATATGGTAGTCTGATATCATTTAGTGCTTTTTTTCTGCAAATGAATTACATATTTTAGAGAGGTTGATTGAGGCTAAATGTTTTTTTTTCCCCTTGGATAAATTCCATAATTAATTTCATTGTTTCCCTTCAGGTCCGCTGTTGTACCATTTTGAAAACATGGCCAATGAGCTCTCAGTGGAACTCAGCTATGAAGACATCAGGGCAGCTATGGTGAAAATAGGCTTCCACATAGTGGTAAACCCAATAATTGAATCATTTGCCCCGCCTCCATTCACTTTGTGGTCATTTGTGAAAACAGTTGATGATTTCAAATGACATCTGTTGTGCTACAGGTGGAGAACGAGTCTCTGCATACCACCTACACGGAGAACGAGCGCTCCATGTTGAGATACATTTATGACTGTGTCCTGTTTGTAGCACGAAAACCTGAACATCTGTACTCTAACTGTCAAGCAGGGGATGACCAACAGAATTCACCGCCAGCTGCCAAATCGCCTCGACAAGAAAACTTGGAGTGTCGTACGTGAGTGGAATTTTTTAACCAAGGACAATAAACTTTCATTTGACAAAAAAAAAAAAAAAATGGATGACCAAGCACGGAAGGAAACTGAACAAGAAAAAACAGGAACTTGGCTAGCTTTTTGTTACATTCTGTTTTGAAGCCACCAAAAATGTAATCAACTCAGGAGGGAGACACAATAAGCATGAACTAAGTATATATTTGTTTAAGGATCATTTCATATTTAAGGAAAATAGTGTTTTTTTACATTTCATTAAGAAGGCACAGTCTACTTTAGTTGCTTTTAGAAATGTGCAACCTTGTGTTAAAAATCAAGTGTAAACGGGTTTCTTCTTAAATCATTGTTTTTCAAATTCTGTATAACCACCTTCAATAACTTTGCAGAGAGCACTGTGGATATAAAAGGTCTGTATATTCCTGTTCAAATGTCAGGTTTTTGTGACATATAAACATAAGATCAAGATTAATCATTTCATCATTTCATCATTTTTGGTTATAGTGACCTCTCATAGTGAAAAGCAAGACTGCAGTGGATTTAAAACATTTGCTTTGAAATCTTACACACTGAAAATCTTTTTTTTGTTTGTTTTTTTAATCAAATAAAATATTTTATAAATAAAGATTAATGAATATGTGTTAGTGATTAGAGAGTTCTGGGGGAAAATGTCATAGTTTGGGTCTGCTTGTGTAACTGGCCTTTGCATTATGTGGGATGGTAAATGCTCAAATGAGGCACATTATTTTCTTCCCTACACTTTCTGAATTGAACCCTTGTTTTTTTTTTTGGGGGGGGGGGCCGGTTTGTGCACAACTTTTCCACATTTGGAACGTAATCACTCACAAAGAACAAATAACGCTGGCGTGCATAAAAAAGTATATTATCCTAACCTTATTTGAATACATATAAATGTGACAAAAAAAAAGGCAAAGTTTGGTATGAGAATTAAAGCTAAGACCCTAAAGCTACAATATCAACCTACTGAGCTAGCCAGAGATGCAACACAAGTTCGCTATGACATAAAGTAGTGGATAATCAACACCTAGAAAAATACCTCCACACTCCATCACATTGTCACCTGATTGGACCGCAAACATGTCAGGTGTTTCATTCAGCCAATAAGCAGTTGCTGCTTCTAACGTCACAAGCCACGGTCAAAACAGAGCTTCCCCTACATCAGATGGGTCAATTATTCAAAGGTATCAAGAGATGTGTACAATAAAGTTTCAGTACACCAAGACACACAGTGAAGCTATCATTAAGTGGAGAAAATATGGCACAACAGTGACATTACCGAGAATGGAATGTCCCTCTAAGATTTATGACAATATGAGACATAAACTGGTCTGACAGGCTGTTCAGTTTTTAGTACATGTAACAGCAATCTCCCCCACCTTTTCAATTGTTTTTATATTATATGTCTGGGCTGCGGAGTATAGACAGAAGCTTATCTTACAAAGAAAAACATCCAAGCTGGCTCCATTTTGCAACTTGAAATCTCTCTAACGCATGTTGAAAAATGTATTAATGGACCGATGACACCAATATTGAACTTTTTGGCCATAATTCCAGAATGAATTTTTGGTGCAAATATAATACGGTTCTTCATCAAAAGAACACCAGACCTATTATGGTGGTGACAGCACTATACATTGGCGTTTTTTTTTCAGCTGGAACATTTCATGTACAAGCAGGCTACATGTGCTAGACACAAAAATAAATAAAAATAAATAAAAATACAGAAACAAAAAAAGTTAGAAAGGCTTACTAGGACATATCAACTTCATTTGGGGTAAATCAGAAGGACTTCAAATGGTTGCAGGTGAGTGCTGACTCCCATTTAAAATTAGTTTAATGTGATTGAGCGCAATTACAAGAGGGTGTGCACTCTTGTGCAACCACGTTATTTCTTATTTGGACTTCCCTTCTTTATAAGATTAACACTAATGGAGAAAAAGTTGTGATGATTTGTCTTTTTTTTTTTTTTTTCCATGTTACAAAGACGTGGCATTGAACAGGGTTGTGTAGACCTTTTTTTATTAATCCAATGTGTCTCTTCAGTTGTTTAACATAATCACTATCAGAATTTATGGCAAAAGTAAAAAAAAAAAAAATCCATCTACTCTCTGTCATGCTGAAGTGATTTGCCTTAACTGTGCAAAGGTTTCTCGTGTACTGTCGAAACTATCATCACTTAATAATCCATCACTATTGATTGCTTCCAGGGATTGTGTGCGATTGGAAACTAAGATGCACTTATTTGCTACATTTCTAGCATTTGAACTAGTGGTTAGCACGCGTCTCACGGTTCTGAGGTTCAGTTTTCCAACTTTGGTTCAAGCTTTATGATGTCCTTGTGTGTCCCTGTGCTTAATGTGTCAGGGGCTTTTCCTACTTCCTCAACCATTACAAAAAAACAACAACAAAAAAACAAACAAACAAACAAACAAAATGTTAGATTCATTAAACATTTTAAATTGTCCAAAGTTGTAAACCTGGCTGTTAATGGTTGTTTGTCTATATGGTCTATATGTACTCTGTGACTCGCTGGTGACCAGTCCAGGTTTTCCGGAGTCTCCAAAGTCACCTGGAATAGTCAGCAGGTGATCTGCAACCCAAATGAGGACAGGTGCCATAAAAAATGGATGGATGGACATTTGTTACATTTCAAATGCAACAGAACAGTCGTGTTCTTGTTGCATGGATGGATCGTTCATGAATTTTTTTTGAAACTTGCTGGCTGCAGCTCCGATAGAATTTTTTTTTTTTTTTTTTTTTTTTTTTTCGGGCGGGGGGGGGGGGGGGGTGCTTAAATAAAGACAAACTGTGCGCTAATCTATAGCCTACCTTGAATTCTTAGATTTTTGGACAGGTCACATTCAGCTACTTCAGATACCCAGCATTCGAATTAATTGTATTTATGTCTGTATGAATGAATGTTTATTTGCTCGTTAAAACTAAAGAATCTTAAGTTTGGTGTAAAGTTTACACTAATTGTGCAAAAAGCACTAGTGAATACTGAATAGTGATAGATGAGCTGCTTTTCAGTGCCTTGGTCAAGGGCACATCAACCGTCATGTTGAACGATACGTTTTCAGATGTGCAAATTATTGTCAAATTTAAACAGATGAAATGTTATAACTTGTCTAATTTGGCATTTTATTTGATTATTTTTTAACATTAACAATAACATTTTTTTTAATTGCAGTAATTCATATATACTTGTTTCCCCCCTAATGTACACTTATACTGTACTGTTAGTTGTTACATTACACTTCCGCTAAAGCATGCATACCGTTCCAATATGGCGGCCAAAAATACGCATCTTGATATAACGCTCCATTTCGCCGGAAAAGGGCTGTCTTTTCCTTTCAAGGCGGGGCCAAACAGTGAAGTGATACTATACTTTGATTGGTCAGCAAAACTGCGCCGAAACAAGCCACTTCCGGAGGTTAAGCTTTCGAGGATTTTTGTTCCAAAGTAACTATAGGCAACTATTGCGCACTTTTTGCACTTTTATAATTTGCCCTTTCATGGCAAAGAGACACGCCAACGACGCTTTATTTTTCCAATCACCCGCTAAGAGAACGTTTCGGTCTCTTTACAGCGTTGTTGACCTGCAGCTCGAGAGCATGGCAGTGTACGGGGGCCTGAGCCCAACGTGCACGCTAGCTTTGTTGAGTGATCGTTGCAGAAAAAGGCGACGTAGCTTAGAAATTCCAGATGTGCCGCAAGAAGAAGCGCAGCTGTACCTCAAGGCGACAAATCCTGACACGCACAAGGAGAATATGTCACCTGCGCAGACGTGCGATTCCACCACGGCCAGAAAACGACGCCGAGAAGAATCAGTTGAATCTGGGACTGACGCTGCTACGGTTTACGATAAAGTAAGTCAATTAAAAATACAAAATTCTATGCAGTACATGTAGAATGACATTCGAATTGCTGGCGTACTGGTTGGATAGCGTCAACACTACCGCCAGATGTCACCCTTTACCCACTTTATGGCTGATCTGACTGACTGCGGGTTTTTTTCTGACTGATTTTATTCAATGTTTTCAGACAGACGCAGATTCTGAAGATTGCATTTACAACTCTTTTCAGTACTGGAGGATCCCTTTGCCTGAAGTCGACCTTTCGCTGCTGGAAGAAACCACAGAACATTGCCAAATAAAACACAATTCAATTGTCAGAAATGCTTCGGATGCAATGGAGACCTGACAAGCACTTCCGTGAGCAATTTGGAAATGTTATGTAGAATTTCTTGTGGCTAGAAATGCAAAGAGATGCAGTTAGTTCTTTGACCAGGTGACCAACACTTTTTCCCAAAATTTGTTGTTTCTTGAGAAACTGTTTCAGCATGTATCTGATGTAATTGATGACCATCTTTATCTTTTATAGTAATCTATACTCTTTGCCTTTACAAGCAAAGCAGTTTAGTACACTAGTAGAACTACAGTACTATGTCTGTCTAGTAGCCTTTTTAGACTCCTGCCATCTACTAAATGACATTTGTGCGCACTAGTAGGACTACTTTGGCGTATTAGACAATTGTTTCTAGTATCTGTTGTTGACACCAGGCTGCTACATCTAATTAGTAAAATCTTACAATAAGCACTGGTGTTGTAAAACAACAAAAAACAAACAAAAAAATCAATAATGTAGCCTTTAAACAAGTAAACAACACAGCCATGCTTGGCTTTTAGGTTCCCCCACCACTACAGTATTGTAACAACTGAATTAAATATTAATTAGCTGATGAGGCAAATCAAAGTCAGTCAGAATGGTCCAGTTGTGATCGACAAATACACTGAAAATAAAATGGCTTGGATGACTAAGAATATTCACTAGAGCAATGTCAAGGCCTTCAACAATTTGCATGGAGTTGTCAATCAGTGCACAATTTTTGCATACCAGTGTGTGCCAAAGTTGTTCTACAAATGAGGGCAAAAGTACATTGTTTTTGGCCGTCACATTAATCAGTATCTTTGTTTTTGACATTATTCCGCCTGTGTTCCTTGATAATATTTCCAGATTTTGGTAAATGAAGTGTATTGAACTTGATTGATTTTAATTGGAGAAAACGCAATGACGAATTGTAAGTACACCTGAGTCAATAAAGTTGCTTTTGGGGGTCATTAATTTGAATGTTTTATGCCTCACCGTGCCGCATATTTGTTAACGATTAATTTACGCTATCGCTTAAAAACCTCATTACTAAACAAACAACTGTGTACTAAAAGGTTCGATTCACAGCCAATTTTACGTAAAACAACACCGAGAAACGTTCGGGCATGAACCCCGCTAACGGGGGAACCAAATGAGAACTATGGAGGAAATGAGAAGTGTTCTGGAGGCGGAGACCGTGAACTTCTCAAGTCTACTTTCAAAGACTCATTACCCTTTGGACTTCTAATGGCTGATAACAGGGTCACTCTTGTCATTGATAATGCTACCAATAATATAGGCGTTCTTAAGAAGCTCTGCGGGGAAAAAAAACACGTGTTAATGAACACGTCTCAAACTACAATATTCCTCCAGATATGGTGAGTTGCTGAGCATTCTTATACTGTAACGTAATAATATAGAAATGTTACACAAATGGAGTATGGGTCGCGAATTTGTGGCTGAAATGTTTATGTGTAGCTCTCACCAGCTAATGTTCATGGAATACAGTATAACAAAATTCTGGGGTTAAAATTTTCGGCTGCTAACCTTAATTTATGTTAGCATGCACTGAATTTCAGGTACAGGATACTCACATTTCAAATAATTACTGGGCTACTACCCACACGTGACGTTTGTATGTTAATTAATTCAGTGTCGAAGGTCTACTGATCAAATACTTGTGTTAGGTGAACAAAAAACAGCATTGTGCACGACTGATTTGCTGAATCAAGTTATTGGGTTGTTAAGTGTCCAGAGCATTCCTTCAGTTTTTCCCTTTAATTTGGGTTTATGGTCGAGAATGGAGTTAACACTGTTTTCCTAATTTGTCACATTTACTGTAAAAATAAAAAACAATTTGGAAGTGTGGCATTGTGTTTCAGGGAGGGCACCAATTGCAAACATGTACACAAATCTCAGGAAAGGGATGTGATGTGTGTATATTTCCTTCCAACAATAGCCTACTTCACGTCATGCTTTTGTTAAATGTTGCTTGAAATCCTGCTCACTCAGGAGACGGTTACCTTGAGAAACTGGGGGCAGAATGTGAAGAAAATACTAGTGTCTGGTTGACTTTTTTGTTGCATCAAATTTGTACTGTATATCGAAGATAAAGTGTACAGTACATTGACCAAAAATTTAAACACAACACTTGTTTTGCTCCTATTTTTATTGAGCTCAAGTCAAAGTTCGAAGACTTCACACAAAAGTCCAATTTATCTCAAATATTATTCAAAAACTTGTCTAAGTCTGTTTTAGTGAGCACTTCTCCTTTGCCAAGACAACCGGACTTCAGCTGCAGGTGAGGCCGCTTTAAAGCGCCTTGTTCTTGAGTTTGACTCGGTTGGCGAAGTGGAGGGGAAAGCAGGGAGAGAAAAGTGGAGACTTTTACTTTTATTTTTAACATGGCTGGGCTGCTGGTGATGTCCTTGGAACTAGTAACATCTTTCTCAGTTGTGGGCTCACGGTGAGAATAATGGAAAAAGCGTGGAGATAAAAAAAAATGTGTTGAGAATCAGCTGTCACCGGAGAGGGGGAGTCGCTGCTGGTGAGTTCCTAGTGGTAGTAGCCAAAGTGTCATACAGTCATATATTAGTAAACAGGCCCATTTGTATTATAGCATTCCCTCACCCAATGAGAAACTCTTCAGAGAATCAATAAGGAATCGGAGCGATAAGTGTTAATAGTGATAATTGAATCAAAACAGCTACATTCTCATGAATATTCATGTCTAATCAAGATGCTGATTAGACAGCATGATTATTGCACAGGTTTGCCTTGGGCTGCCTGCAGTAAAAGGCCATGATTAGGCTAACAATTTGCACTAGTAGTAATATGTTTATCAGCATTACTGTTAGCTGCATTTGTGAAACCTAATATTCCGCTTCCATATTCCAGTCACATAAATCATGGATTGAGGAAACGTTCTCCAAGAGAGAATGTGTGAAGTTTATCCCCTCCTCCCGAGATCTACACAGGTACATTCGCATTTTCTTCAGGATCAATGAGCTTAACCTAGCCAACATGCACAGCAATCTACACTAAATACTACTAAACACTAAATAGACTAGAATGACTTTAGGCTTTAAAGGGCCTAAATTCAAAGATTCACCAGTAATAATTCTCTGTAAATGTAAAACCCGGTAAAACTGATGTGGCTGTGTTTTATCACCTTCTTAAAATAATGGCATTGTATTTTATTTCCGAATGTATTCTATTTAGTAATTGTTTTCTATCAGGTGTAGAATTTCACATCACTCAATTTTGTTGGAAGTGGCTATAGAGCAGGGGTGTCAAACTCATTTTAGCTCTGGGGCCACATGGAGGAAAATATATTACCAAGTGGGCCTGACCGGTAAAATCATGGTGCATATAACTTAAAAACAATTGGCTATTTACAGGCCAGTCCTAAATTGCGGGGCTCAACTGTAAATATATTCCAAAAAATAACAAATGCAAATAAATGGAACGCGGCAACATTTTGTCCGTATGAATTGCGGTTTTGCATATATAGTGTTACCAGAATACATTGTGTGGCACAGTTAATGAAGTTATGGGATGTTAATCCTTGTTATATGTGTTTGTGTTACCAGTAGCTGAATTTGTGTTGCATTCAGTACGTTCATGTTTGATTTATGCGGGTCTATGATTTTATTTTTATTTTTATTTTTTCCAACAAACCATAACTTTAGTTTGTGTGTAAAATAATGACATCTAGGTCAATGCATTGCTCATCTGAGGATTGCTTGTGAAATTGCTATTTTATGTTTTGATTTTGGCTGTCAGATTAATTGGTCCAAAATTACTATTTTTTTTTAATATATTTTTTTACTTTATAAGAGCATCTCGCGGCCGGATTAAACCCCTTTGCGGGCCTGATCCGGCCCGTGGGCCGTATGTTTGACATCCCTGGGCTAGAGCTTTAACTTAGTTGAGCTTTTTTGCATATTATGAGGAGATCATTTAGGCAAAAAAAAGCCAATAATTGTCATAAAGCATTATTTTAGGAAGGTGACTAGAAGGATTGATTTGGCATACATAATTCTTTTCAGGATCAGGAACCATGTGGTCTACTTGATAAAAATGTAATTTCTCACTTCTAACAGATGCATTCCAGTGTGTCAAGTATGTCAAAACTTGATCAGGTATGATTTAAAAATAATTGCATGCATGTACCGGTAATTACAACATGTTGCAGCAACTCCGAGTTCATTATCTCTCAATACCAGTGAATTTCCAGTAATACACTTTATGTTTTTTTTTTTTTTGCCTTTACAGCCTTAATATTAATTTCTCAGTTTTACTTTCATTTCCTTCAAATGCCAAATGGTAAATTCTTTGATATATTGCAAACTCTTTTCATTTAACTCCACCACCACTTTACTCTCCTTTTTAATACAAATATTGGTTGTCTAGGTGTTGTTGTGGTCGTCTGTTGGTGGAACACTCTTGGCAAGAGGCTCCTCCCCCCACATTCATCTCTCCTAGTCCTGAATATGATGTTCCAGAGGACTGGTCCTTGGAGCTCCACACCAGAGCCTGTCCCACCAACGCCTACGGGACCATAGACTTTCAAGACAGTGCAACACGAGTCTGCCGGGCTAAGGTTAGAGATTACATGATGCGGTCTGGAATCGATTATCTCAAACTTTCCTGTTGATAGCAAGCTGTCATATCTCCATATGCTTCCGTGGTAGTATGTGCGTGTGGCCGTGGACTCAAAGCCAGAGGCGCTGCTACAGCTGATGCTGAGGGAATGGCAGATGGAGAGGCCCAAGCTCCTACTTAGTGTCCATGGAGGATCTGACAACTTCAGCCTTCCTCCCAAAGTCAAACAAGCCTTCAGTAAAGGCCTGATCACTGCAGCTCGCAGCACAGGTGCTTGGATACTTACTGATGGTGTTAATACTGGTAAGTGTAACTTTGACAAAATGGTTAACTTTCCTTTGTTCAGGTGTGCAATGGGAAATGATCCAAAATTGCTTATTTACAAATAATAAAGCTTTGTCCATAGCATGTATCCACTATCCACTTTTTATGACATTTTGTTTGGTAGGTTTCAATAATTTTTGTCACATAAAGTACAACAAAATTACTCACAATTTGTTTAGGTACTTATATTTCTTTTAAATGCTTGAATACGTGATTTTTCATAGTTAAACATATTTACTTTCTCTGATTTTTGAACTCTTTAACATCCTTCCACATGAAAGAGGTGATAAATAGCATGTTTCAGAAAGGAAATAAAATGTGGGCGTAAACTCTTCGATAAAATGTGTTTCCTTTGAATATTGACCTTTCATTTCCTTTTACAAAACTGATTTTTGTTTGTTGTAGCAACACCTATTTTAATATAATAAAATAAACAATTTATGGTAAAGATGTTTTTACATTTGTGTATTGTGTATATTTCTACAGTTTTACTGCAGAATGACAAGTACCTAGTATAAAACCTAGTACATAGTATACCTAGTATAAAATATACATTGTTTAGATTTAGCACATTGGCTCAGTTGAATTTCATATGAAATACATTTTGAATGGTATGTTTACAATTAGGGATAGACGGATTATCGGCTGGGCGGCTTATCAGTGACTTAAGTTGGCATTTTGCCAAATATCGGCATCAGCCTTTTTATGAATCTGAAGGCCGATAAAGCTGGTATGTCAGTGAGCGGTGAACACTTGCGAACGTAGTGAATTTAGGGTTTTCATCAGGATTCGTAAGATGTTCACAGACAGTTTTTTACTTGTCACAAAGACATTTCAAACATATTCAGACAATTTTTCACTGTCTGTGAAGATCTTTTGGAACCTTTTACGAACCCTGACAAAAAACCCAAATTAGCTATTTTCGCATGCATTTGTCGCTTAGTGAGATACAGGGAAATTTTCATTTCAGGATTTATTTAAATTTTCTTTATAAAAAATTATGCTGACACTGGGAACTCCCTACACTTTTTATTTTTTTTAAATAAAATAAAAAATAAAAACATAAAAAAGAAATTATGTTGAAATTTTGGAAAACTTTTTACTTGGTTTGTTCTTAATTTAGCTTAATTACACTAGTGTTTTCTCTTTTACTGGAAATGAATATCGGCTTGCAATATCGGTTATCGGTCTCCTTGACAACTAATAATAGGTACCCGTCTTGAAAAAAAAAAAAAAAAAACACATCAGTCTATCACTATTTGCATTACAATCATCTGTTCTTGCCTTTTTGTCTTAGGCGTGTCCAAGTACGTGGGTGAGGCAACAAAAACTTTTGGTGGCCACAACCTGAGGAAGAGGAACACAATTGGGATCACACCTTGGGGAGTGATAGACAACAACACAGACCTTATAGGAAAAGATGTACGTGTTCTAATTATGTTCTTTGTTAATATAATTGTAACACATCCTTTGACCGCTCCTCTTCATTATTCAGGTCTTCAGACCTTACCAGCCACTGGGCAATCCTTTGAGCAAGAGGGCCTATCTTAACAGTTTCCACTCCCACTTTCTTCTGGTGGACGATGGAACGTTAGGAAAATATGGTTGCCAAGAAGGCCTCAGGAAGAAGCTGGAGAAACACATTCAACTGCTGAAGATCCATCCTCGTGAGTCCATTTTTGTTTTGAGTCAATCTTAAACATTTCTTGGCAATAATATATCATATGTGACCTTACTAGTCTAAACATGGAATTCTATTTCATTTGTGGAATATGAGTTATGAAGCAAAATCCAGTCGTTTTTATCCATCTCAGAGGGCGGCCATTTTGCCATTTGCTCTCGACTGAAGATGACATCACAGTTGCTCAGGGCAGGTGACCAATCACAACTCACCTGTTTTCTGAAGCTGAGCTGTGATTGGTTGTGGCTTTAAACTTGAGCAGCTCTGATATCATTTTCAGTCGATAGCAAGTGGCAAAATGGCCGCCCGCTGAGATGGATAAAAACGGGTGGATTTTGCTTCTTAACTCATGTTTCACAACTGAATACGAATCAGAATGCCATATTTAGACTAGTGGGGCTGCATAGAACATATTGTCAAGAAATATTTTTGGGTTGACTTCCCCCCTAACACTCATTCACTGCCAGTCATTATAGAACATTTTTACATTTCCAATACTCACGTGATATTACATTCAATAATTATATATAAACCGAATCTACCAAATAACAGAATAGACTCCCTACTTTTTGTCCCGTCCCGTTCTTTTATAATTGACAGCAGAAAAATGTAGGTTTGCCAAAATACAGCCATTTCTCCCATGGACTCTGAAACTGTGTTTATTTCCTATAAAATGGGGCAATGATATCATCTACCGGTGGTTGGGCATCAGTAAAGTTGTTTCCAAGTTTGATATTTACAGTGGAGCATGCTCAGATTCGCCCCCATTTAGCACCGCTCTAAAAAATACAATTGACAAGTATACTTGTCAAAGGCAGTGAATGAGTTAAAAGGAAGTGGGGAAAGCAAAAGAGTTGTGATATTATAGTCTTTGTTTGCGTCCCCCAAGGACTAAAGTGAAAGAAACCAAAACAGCAAATTTATATTCAACCACGGCGACAACAAGTGGTTAGCCCATCTGACTCAAAGTTCTCAGGTCGTGGGCTTGAATCGGGGCTCTGGCCTTCCTGTGTGTGGAGTTTGTTTTTCCTCCCTGTGTTGCATCGGCTTTCTTCCTCACACATTCCAAAAACAAGCATGTTAGGTTAATTGAAGCCACTAAATTGTCCTGGGTTTGAAAGTGAGTGTGAATGGTTGTCTATGTCTGTGATTGGCTGTCAACCACTACACCCTGCATGCCCCATCCAAAAGTCAGTTGGGATGGGCTCCATTGGAAATGCATGCCACATCAGGATTTTTTTTTTTTTGTGGCTGTGTACTCCATAGGATTGAACCAAAGAGTGCCAATGGTGTGTGTGGTAGTAGAAGGAGGCCCCACCATTGTGTCCACAGTGCTGGACTACGTCAAGAATAACCCCCCTGTGCCAGTCTTTGTGTTTGAGGGATCTGGAAAGGCTGCAGACCTGTTTGCCTTTTTACATAAGCACACTGATATTGACAGGTATGTTTGCGTCTTCTAAAGTATCTTGTGGAAAAGTAGGGTTTATTTGGCGAAAAAAATGCTGCCTAGTTTTTGTCTCTGAGATTTATCAAAAGCAGTCATTCGCATAAAAGCATATGAAATGTGTTTTAGGCAGTTGGATGCAGACATTAAACAGGGCTTCCTTGTAAGGATTGGAGAGGTGTTTGGAGTCGATAGAAAGGAAGCATCTCGCCTTTGCGCCCTCCTTCTGGAATGTATGGACCACAGACAATCTGTAGGTGAAAGAACAATTATATTTGATTTGTAATGATCAGACACATGTCGGAATGCAAAATATATTCTTTCATTCTTTGCTCCAGATAACCATATTTGATTCAGAGTCAGAAGACCAAATGGCCCCAGATGCTGCCATTTTGAACACAATTCTCAAAGGTACCAGTACCTTCCCTGATTTATTTGTTTTATTTATTTACTTACCAGTATTTATACTGTACCATCTAAGTGTAATAGCCATCATTAATATATACTATATATTTTTTAGACAAGATCTGTTTCAATGGACTGTTGCAATTTTTTCCTATTGTTCTATGTTTTGAACAGGTACAAAGGCGAGTGCTGCAGAGCAGTTGAGTATGACTCTAGCATGGGACAGGGCTGACATTGCACAGAAAAACGTTCTGGTGTATGGACAACATTGGCAGGTAAAACTAACCCTGATTTTATACTACATGCCCAATTCATATTTAGTGCTGATACCGTTTTTTTCTTTGTATTTTGTACACTCTTACTGTAGACCGCTGTGTATTTTTTTATTTATTTTTTTCAAGACAGATACGGATACTGATTATTAGTAGCGAAGGAGGCCGATAACTGATAATTGGAACAGATATTCATTTTCAGTAAAAGGGAAACAAATACAGTATTGACATGAAAATTATTACTGGAAAGTTTGTACCATTGTGCTCTGCATTTTATTACTGGTTGTGGAAATCGTGTTCACCATTGTACACTCTATGCTGTTGCGATGTATCCATCTCTGTATGTCCATAGACTGACTCCCACGCTGCTTTGTTTTTATCTATGAATGTATAATTGTGCCCCTCCCGTCTTACCTTAGTGTATATTTACATCAACAACAACAGTTTTATGGTTTGCGCTCTCAAAATTGTTTTACAAATGACAGTTCCTAGGGTCAGGACAGAGCTGGGAAAGGCAGCTTTCAAATATTCTGCTCCCTTTCCATGGAATGGGGTATATGCCACGGAAGAGGCGGGAATGTTTTTGCACATCAGTTTGTTTCCGGTTCGGTTTGCGACGTGCGGGGTGCATCAAAAATACTTGTGCTTCCGACTTTGTGCCCCTCGGTTGTGCGTTCGGAACCCGGACCGGAAACAAACTGATGTGCAAAATCACGTCCCGCCTCTTCCGTGGCATATAACCCATACCTTACAAAAGGATTTGAACCTGCCTGAACGTATTGCGCTTGGAGAGTTCAAGGCTATTGCAAAGAAATGTGAAACAAATGCTATTGTGCATTGTGACTGTTTTTAATATTTAGCAAATTTGTTGAAGTTATTGATAGTATGATGAGGATTTTATATATGAGTTTCTTACCTGGTCAAATGAATGAATGAATGAATGATTTTTTTTTATTAAAAAATTTCAGTTCTTGACTTTAACTTATTGAACAACTTTTCAGATTTGCAAAATGTGTTTTTTTAATTCCTTAATTTGATAATAGAAATAATTGCTTTTGAAATTCTAACAAAATAGGTGGGTGATTGGTTAACACGTCCGCCTCCCAGTTCTGGGGACTCGGGTTCGAGTCCAGGCTCCGGCCTTCCTTGGTGGAGTTTGCATGTTCTCCCCGTGCCCGCGTGGGTCTTCTCCGGGTACTCCGGTCTCCTCCCACATTCCAAAGACATGCATGGCAGCTTAATTGGGTGCTCTGAATTGTCCCTAGGTGTGCTTGTGAGCGTGGATGGTTGTTTGTCTCTGTGTGCCCTGGGATTGGCTGGCAACCAGTCTAGGGTGTACCCCGCCTACTGCCCAAAGCCAGCTGAGATAGGCTCCAGCACACCCCGTGACCCTCGTGAGGAGCAACCGGTCAAGAAGATGGATGGATGGATGGATGGATTCTAACAAAATGTTCAGGGGGTTCCCAGGATCATCAAGTGCGTCTTTACAAACTTAAATAAAAACTTAAGTAAGTAGCTCCATATTAATTTTTCCAGGAAATAATGTTTTCCAAAATTTTTAAATATCCGAAATGTACAATTTTTACATATCTTTTTAAAACAATCACAATGACAAAGTTGCAGTGCATTTTTAACTGAACACCGTTTTAAATAGATCTTCTATCGGCCGTCAAATTTGATAAAAAGGCCGATAACGATATTCATCAAAATGCCAAATATCGTCACCAATAATCAGCCCAGCCAATAATCGGTCTAACCCTACTACGTATTTACATCTACTGTTAAGTGACACATATCTGATATTATTGTTCTTACAACCTGCACGTGTACATGTGTACAACATGCCACTGCCATGCATCAAACTTGATGTTCTGAGAGGGAAGTGGCCACTGGGCTCAGTCAGAGTACTGTGCTTTTTAATGCATTGATTCAAGAGTTTGTAATCAAATTGAAAAGTAACTCCTGACTTGGAATCAAATCAAATTGAAATCTTCAAATTGTGAGAGATTACCACTATTAATTTACGAGGCGCAATATACCATACATTCATTTCTGCAGTTTATTGTGACTCACATAGGTGGGTTCATTGGAGCAGGCCATGTTGGATGCTTTGGTGATGGACCGTGTCAGTTTTGTCAAACTGCTGATTGACAACGGGATGACTATGAGCCACTTCCTCACCGTGGATCGCCTGGAGGAACTCTATAACATGGTGATTATACTGTGTAATAATCTGCAAGTATTTGTGGCTCTCGATCACATTTTCTGTCAACAGAATACTCTCTCACCGTTGTTTTCTTTGGCTTGTTATTTTTCCCTTTTCCTTTGAATGTGGTCTAGCCTTGCTGCAGAAACAGAGAAAAGCCACTTAATTTCTTTCTCTCTTTTGAAGTGTGGAAAAAAAATCACAACAGCAGCAAACTCAGGCTCAAGATATTCTTTGTGGTTTTTGGTCATTTGCATTCAGTTCAATTGTTTAGAATGCTGTTAAGATCACAAGACTCTTATACACTTGATTATCCCCCACTTTTACTTGCCTTCATCTTTTGTGTATTAAAATATATGTTTACTTATTTATAATGCTGGCATAATAAGTCCCACTCAGAAACAAACTAGAGGCAGCGCCACTGCTGAATATACAGACTCCTTAATCTGACTGCTGCATCATTTAAAAATTATAACTCGGGGTGTGCATCTCGCCAATAAAAGACGATTCGGTATGTTTCTTGATACATGTGGTGCCATACAATTCGAGGACGGTTACGATATGATTTGATTTGGTACGGCTCAGTTCGAGAGGGAATGATGCAATACGTTTCTTGCAATTTGAATGAACTTGTCAGTACTGTAAAGGCATTTCCTTCAAATCACATCTTAAATCAGTTTTTTCATTCCTAATTGTAATTCCTCCTTCCATATTTTGAACTATATGTTTATTATTATTATTATTATTATTATTATTATTATTAATAACTAACTATTTAAGTCTTTGCTTCTCAGCCTCAGGTGCAGACCGACCATTTTCTTCATCACCTTGTTGAGGACGTGAAACAGGTCAGTGTTAAAAATAGTGTTAAAAGAAGTAACAGAATGTTTGTTTGGCGTTATGTACCGTATAATGGTTATTTACTTTATGTGCATATGTGTTTGTGTGTGTGCAGACCTCTCTACCTCTAGGTTACCGGCTGTCTCTCATTGACATGGGCTTGGTCATAGAGTACCTCATAGGAGGAGCATACCGCAGCACCTACACACGCAAACACTTCAGAAGTGCCTACAACAGACTGCAGAACAAGATGAACAACGTTAGTTATCATTTACCCCTGAATTCATTCTAGTTCTGTTCTCCTGTTTATTTTTTGTGTGGTGATTACAGGTAAGTCGACGTGTCAGTACCGCTTCCTTGTCCGAACAAAAAATGGGAATAATACCAAACTCTCAATGGAGTGGAAGTACTCAGGACCCCCATTTCTTTAGAACTGCTCAGCCTTACAAGCGCAAGGTGGGTGGGAATTCTTTTAATATTTTTTTGGCTTGTTTTTGGAGAATAAATCCTTCCATTTTTCTGTGTTGTCGTTTTAATTTTCCTGATCCCTACTAATTGGTATTCTTTCCTTATTTTCCCATCTAGGACCAGAATGTGCCACGCACCGGCAGTGAAAAGGCTGCATGGAGTCCCGGTCTTTGTGAAGCGCCACTGATTTTTGCTTTCAACTTTAATGACGTATTTGTGTGGGCCGTGCTTCAGCAACGCCAGCAGATGGCGCTGTTCCTATGGCAACATGGTGAAGAGGCTCTGGCACGGGCGGCAGTGGCCTGCAAGATGTACCGCACCATGGCCTTTAAGGCACGGCAAAGCAGCATGGATGACCACATTGCGGAACGATTCAAAGCATATTCCCTGTGAGTCAAACAGATTCATGATTCACAACAACATGGTAGCCTATAGGTTGGGGGTTGAAGTCCTGGCTCTGGCCTTCCTCTGTGGAGTTTGTTCTGTCCTTGTTTATGAGGTTTTCTCATCGACTTCAATTTCCTCTGACAATCATAAAACATGCAGATTAGGTTCTTTGTAGGCTCTTTGTAGTTTTGATTCTGTTTTGTGTCTTAGTGAATTTGGGCAGCTGGCAGTGAACGTCTTAGACTGCGCATTCCGTCAGAATGAGAAGATGGCAATGAAGCTGCTGACTTCTGAGATGGAGGCGTGGAGCCACTTCACCAGCCTGCAAATTGCAGTTTCGTCATGTCACAGACCTTTTGTTTCGCACTCTTGTACACAGACGCTGCTCACTGATCTCTGGACTGGCCCGCTCAACATGAGAAAAAACTCGTATTTAAAGGTAACGTGGGAGCGCAGCCAGATTTTTTCATGACCTTGAGAAAATATATAGTATGATTAACACTCTTGATATATGACCAATGAAACTCACACACTCATATGTAAGTAACATGCTCGCTATCTGAACTAGCACAGCTCTAAAAATAAATCTAGGCTGTTTTAATGGCTTATGTGTATTTTATTTTATTTTATTTTTTTAGAATTCTTTGCTCTTTTTCAGATCATTTTGAGTCTTCTTCTGCCTCCCGCCATTCTGCTTCTGGAATTCAAAAGTAAAGCTGAAATGTGTCATGTTCCCCAGTCTCATGAGGCAATTATTTTTGGACGTGACACCCTTAAGTCGGGAGCAACGCATGATGAAACTGATCACAAGGTACGTACTGTACACAGCAGACTGCAAAAACTTCAACAGAATCCTCCCCGCTATACCATTTTGAAATTCCCACTCACAGGCTAACCGTGATGCAGAGCCTGGACTGCCATGCCAGGACCGACGTCTTGGTTCAGGGTGTGGAGGACCTTTCCCAGTCACTTTGCACGCTGTGTCCTGGATCACAAGACTCTATGAATTCTACACAGCGCCGGTTGTCAAGTTCTGGTTCCACACAGTAGGTGTTGACAGGATGAAGAATTTTAACATTAATTGTAATATTTTTTTGATACAGCAATAGATCTACAATATATCTATTTATGTCCTCCTTGTTGCACTTTTTTTTTTAAATACTTTTTGAATGGAAAGGCCTTGTATAGGTTGTTTTTAAAAAAAAAAAAATTATTTTATTTTATTTTATTTTTTTAAATCTCCTCATTTTCCTGTGACTGTGTCCACTATAGATGGCATACTTAGCCTTCCTGATGTTATTCTCCTACACCATCTTAGTGAAGATGGATGATCAACCAGGTGTCCAGGAGTGGTTTGTCATTTTATATATATTGGCAACAGCGGTGGAGAAAACCAGAGAGGTGAGAAAGCTAATCAGTGGGACTTGTGGTGTGGGGTGTACTGAAGTGGAAAAGTCTGATAAAGTACTTTAATTAATCATTACTAGGGGTATCAGGCGATTCAATGTTTTTTAATCATAATTAATTGCATGACTTATAGTTAACTCACAATTAATCGCAAATTTTATATCGGTTCTAAATGTACAATAAAATGTAAAAAAAATATATAAAATATTTTTATAAGCTTCATACTCAACATAAAAGTGGGAAAAAATGTTAAAGTAACAGAAATATGGCAACATCTTTGAGTTAATGATACAGTAATTTCATAATAATTCATAAAATTGAGTTAAAATTAAAGAGTATAATATTGATTTGTGTTGAGGTCATTTTTTTCTGCCACTAGATGTCAGAATTGCATTTGTAAGATGTTGTTTTTTACTTTTCACATTAAGAGTTATCTAATGTTTAACATGAAGTTACTTGTGAAATTCTGCACATTTTTAAAATTGTAAAATATAACTTGACCCCAGTCTCCACAAATATATGCATTATTATTAAAGTTATTTATATTAAATTTTGATGTGGACGTGTCTACTGCATTGCGACTGGAATTGATCCTCAGTCGCGTGTTAAAAAAATTGGTGGCGTTAAAGGAACTTTAAATTAACTCACAATTAACGCACTAATTTTTAACACCCCTAATCATTACTAATAATTATCCTTTATGGAACCCCGTTTTATTACAAATAATTATGATTTATGTAAACTTCTTTTCAGGTGTTGATGTCAGAACCAAGAAAGCTGAGTCAGAAACTGAAGATTTGGTTCTCAGAGTACTGGAACTTATCTGACTTCATTGCCATCGTACTCTTCCTGTTTGGTTTGGTGATGCGTTGGCATGCTGACCCATATCTGACAGCCGGTAGAATCGCCTACTGTCTGGACATTATATTTTGGTTTGTCAGAGTGATGGATCTGCTGGCTGTCAATCAACATGCCGGTCCGTACCTTACAATGATCACAAAAATGGTATGTGGATGGATTGCTTTTGAACATTTGGAAAGTATACTGTTAATCATTATTTGTCTTGTTTGCATCCAGACCTCCAACATGTTCTTTATCGTGGTGATGATGGCAATTGTACTGCTCAGTTTTGGGGTATCCAGGAAAGCCATCCTCTCACCAGATGAGGATCCATCATGGAGTTTAGCCCGTGACGTTGTGTTCCAGCCTTACTGGATGATCTACGGAGAGGTCTACGCATCAGAAATAGATCGTTAGTGATTCAGTAAAAACTTCACTTGATTAACTTGTGATTAGAGGTGTAATTGATAACATCTAATTGATTATCACATTTATTGATCATTTGTTTTGATAATCGATTAATTATTTCGATAGCTTTGTCCAAATCCTTGGAATTTCAGCCTTTAAAGCCTTTAATTATTATTAGTTGTAGCCCTACTTGTGATTAAGAAAATACTTCCTATGTTACGTAAAACTACATGTTGAGGCTCTGTGTAAAAGGATAGTTGCGTGCATCACATCCGTAAAAAATATTATTTGAATAATGTATATTTATTTACATTTTATTATGTACACTAACCTGTAAAATATGTTGGACTGAGTGGAATGTTTGTTTGTATTAACAGCTTGTGATGATGGTCATCCATGTGCTCCTGCTTCCTTTCTCACGGCATTCCTTCAAGCTGTCTATATGTTTTTTCAGTACATCATCATGGTCAACATTCTCATTGCGTTTTTTAAGTGAGTTACCATATGTCCAGATTCAAATTTGAGTAAATTTGGAAGACACATTTTATTTATTTATTTATTTATTTATTTTTTACAGTTTTTAACCTGTGGATCGTCTTTTTTAATTTCAGCAACATCTACTTCGATATGGCATCAACATCCAATAAGTTGTGGAAGTACAACCGCTATCGCTACATAATGACCTATCAGGACAGACCGTGGCTGCCTCCACCCCTAATTCTCCTCAGTCACATGACTTTTGGTTTACTAGCCATTTACAAGCGACTTAATGGAAATGCTGATGGAGATGAAAGAAGCTCTGGACTTAGTGAGTACTATTTTTCATTGTATATTTTGTCATTAGATTTTTATTTTAAGATTGATACATTTTTATTGTCGTTTATTAAGTGTGTAGTACTACAGCCTCTTTTCTGGTACTTTCGCCAGAGCTCTATTTAGCCCGTGACGACCGCAAGAAGCTCTATGAATTTGAGGAGAAATGTGTACAGGCCTACCTCTATGAAAAGAATCAAGATCTTCACATCAGTCAGATGAACAGGATCAGAGTCACAGCTGACAGGTTTTAGTACAATAACCCAAATAAATCATAGTTTGTGTCATATCGGTTTTGACGTTACACAATTTGAGTTGTATTTGATGTTTTTGATTTAGAAATAATGTACAGTATCGAAGCAAGTAATGTATTTATCCAGTTTGTGTTCAAGCAGAGCGGAAGAGATGTGCACGATGGTGGGGGAAGTCTCCGAGAAAGTCGACATCATTCAGGACAGCCTTACAAAGCTGGACTCGGAGCTGGGTCAACTTCAGGACCTATCAGCGCTGGCTGTGGACACACTGACCCTGCTCTCCGCCTCTGACAATCTACATCAAGAGGAGGCTCGCCTGGCTCAGTCCCGACTGAGCCAAACTTCCCAACCCGTTCTCCCTCACAGCTGGACTCTGCACAGAGGCGGTGTGGACTATGATGCGGCAAATATGAGACGACTGATGAGCAAGCCTTATAAAAGTACTCCACCTTCGTTGATTAAAGGCTGCCTTTTTAGACATGCGCCACAGGAGTCCCACCTGCGAGTCAGAGGGAGAGAAGCACAAACGGAGGACGGCGTGAAAGAGGTATTTTGCAATCTTCCTGCATGCATACACATTTATTGTAGTTAATAAAACATCATTAGAATTTTTTTTTTACTTCACAGTTTCCTGATGCTCACCATCCAATTGCATCCCACTCTACAATTTTGCACCTTCATGGAGTTGGAAGCCATCTTAGTAGCTTCAGTGATCAGACGGCTCATGAGACACGTGGACCATCTCGCTGTGGGTCTCCTCATTCTCTCAAGATTGCTGATAGAACACTGGAGTCACCACATTCTAAACTGTGGAGCTGTGATCTTCACCTGTACCCAAATTGTGAGGAAATTGACATGGAAGAGGAGGAAGAAGAAGGCAGTGGAGATGATGAACAGGAAGAGCGAGTGCATGAACATCTCTCCAATTTAGAAGTATTGAGATCTATGTGCAATCTTCTTTCTGACCCTGGGAAAAACTCGGATTTTGAAAATTGTATCTTCCACCAGGAGGATAGCCAACTGAACTCCCAGACCCGACCTTTTATGAAATCTCCAAGGACGGCCTACCCTTTTGGCTACTGCAGATCTCTGTCATCAAGTGTGGAGAATATGACTTTCTTCGGTGCCTCCCTGATTCCACGAGGGGGATCGTTTCCTTACCTTAATGAAGCACTGAACAAACAAGGTGGTAAAAGAAGTTTCCGAGATGACACATCGTTACAATGGAGCAGCAGCAGAGGTACTATTGTCATAGTGTTAGTTTGAACTTTGCCTATCTCAGTACATTTTGTTAGTTATGTGAATGAACTTAAGATTTGGTTTGAAAACTTTGTTGAATCATTTGGTCTGAGTGGTTCTAATATTTGATTCTACAGAGTGGTCCAAGTCATCCGACTTTACCCAAGCCTTGAACAGAAGAAGAATCCCGAATAGGAAGACTGTCAAAATACTGGAAAGCAATGCAGACAATGTAAGTGTTGGTTTCCTAATGTTCTTCTGTTTAATTATTGACTTTGGTATGTCTTCTTCGTGCATACCCTTAAAACAGTTCTCACATGCAATCTCTTATGTTGTTCGTTTGTTGTTGTTGTTTTAATAGGGAACCATGCACACATTTTTGTCCGACGCTTGCTGGAAGAGATGGCGAAGGTTGAAAGGAGAACGTGCATGTTGGTCAGCTTCAACTAGCCTCAGTCAGCTTAGTAAGTGAAATGAAGTACCGTAAATGAAATGCATACACAATTACAAATCGCGAGTGTTGAGTACATTGCAGCACATAACGACAAACTGGTTGAGAGGGTACCAAAATGCATGTTATGCGCCATATGTTTTTGTTTTATAATGTTTAAAATTTGGCTGCCATTTCTTTTTTCAAGATTTTGATCCCATGGATTTGCAGAAGCAAATTTTTTCTCAGCAGGTACTGTAAATCTGAGCAACCATGCCAATTAATACACATTTTATTTGACACTTTTGGGAATACAGTGCATGGAGGTGCTATGTGTGTGTGTTTAAATCAGGATGTTTTCAGCCCCACACATTCAGCATGGAGCAGCTACGCGAGATCAATGAGCCGCAGATCTTCGTAAGTCTGCCTTCTGTCGGTCTGCCATCTTTTGGTTCACCAATGTGCATAGACCATTGAATCAACAAAAGCATTTTCTTTGTATGCCTACTCTAGGTTGCAGAGTGTTATTGTTGCTGAAGGTATTTCTAAATTAGTTTTATGAATGTGTGTGTGTGGGGGGGGGGGGGGGGGGCGTGTGTGTTCTTGTACATAATACATAGTGAGGACCAAAATACGTCTTTATCCAACAGAATGAGGACATTTTTGTGAAGTGAGGACATTTTGGCCGGTCCTCACTTTGCAAGACCTCTTTTTGAAGGTCAAGACTTGGTTTTAGAGTTTAGGTTTGAATTGGGTTATGGTTGGGGTTAGGGTAAGGGTTAGGTTAGGCAATCATTTTTGATGGTTGCGGTTAGGGTAAGGCTCTAGGAAATGCATTATGTCAATGGATGTCCTCACAAAGAAATATGTACAAGGATGTGTGTGTGTGTGTGTGTGTGTGTGTGTGTTGGGGGGGTTGTGCATGCATATTTGTACAGTACGAAATGACTGTCCTGTCGTTGTTTCAGGGAATTCCTCATTCCACTCCACGGATATGTTGTATCCACATTATTCAGGTATTTATAACGTGAACTTGTGGAAAAATAATTGTATGCATATAATACCGTAATATATATATTAGGGGTGTCAAAATTAGTGCGGTAAGTTTGAGTTAATTTAAAGTTCCCTTAATGCCACTAATTTTTTAAACTCGCAATTGATGACCACCCCTTACTTGGAAAGCCTGTACTGGGGGAATTCCAGTCACAACGCAGCAGACACAAAATTGAGCAGTAATAGGTTTAATAATAATGCATATATTTGTGAAGAATGGGGTCAAGTTGTATTTTACAATTTTTAATATTGCAGAAAGATTACTTAGCTCTTAATATGAAAAGAAAAATGCACTGAGCTGTCACCGTCTTACAAATGCAATTATGCCATCTAGTGGCAGAAAAATGACTCACAAAAAATCAATCACACTCATTTTTTACAGTACAGTGCATCTTTTTAATTTTAACTCAATTTTATGAATTATGAAATTACTGCATCAATGGCTAAAAGATACAGCCATATTTCTATTAAACATCTTTCCACTTTTATGTTAACAAGAGTATGAAAACTTTTTTGTACAAACATTTATTCTACCTTTCATTGTACATTTAGAACAGATATAAAATTTGAGATTAATCATGAGTTAACTATTGAAGTCATACGATTAATTACGATTAAAGTGCCTGACACCCTATATATTTTTTAACGCATCCCATCTTCTGCAGCCATAATACAGCTACTGTTATTATGGAATAGTTAAGTTCTTTTACTAAGTTTGTGTGTTTGTGCATGTGAACAGCCATGGAAAGAAACAATCTGATGAGACTGGCTCACACCATCCCATTTACTCCTGTTTCCATTCTAGGTACTCTTTTTGAAGCATATACACATCAAATAATATCTACTTCCTTACTGTTATTTTATATTATCTTAATATTGATTCGACACCCTCCATTCACTTTTGCTCTGTCATTTCTTGTAGGTGGCGAAGAGGTGAGCATTTACTCCCTGGAGGAAGTGCACTCAGAGGCTGAATCCAGCACAGTCTCATCATGGTCTTCGCGAGGCCTGTCTGCAATGCTTCAGCCTCTTCCTAGTGAAGAAGGTTCTATGGATGGGGGCCTGCGGCAGGGCTGCAGGGTTCTATGCACCTGGGCCGAAAAGGATGTGCTCATGCCTGGGATGGTGTACGTGGTCAAAGCCTTCAGACCAGAAGTGGTGTCTGTCTGGCAGAAGTACTTTCATGGTAGCACAGCGCTGCAGCTTTGTTTGAGGGTGAGTTCAAAAAGCTATGAAATTGTTTCGACGTCCAGTTGGAGGAAAGTTCAAATGTTTACAGCTGGTATCATTAACAAGTGCTCTCTGGTAGATTAAAGTGGCAGGTGTAAGTGTAATTACTGGTTGATGCTGTGTCTCAAGTTATTTGACTTTTCCAGGCCTGTCTGCCATGGTACATTACCATTTTTAATGTCATATTTTGTGTCTTCTCCATATTTAAAGGAGATCCAGCAGCAGAGGGCAGCACACAAGATGATGCAAGTTTTTAACCAGATCAAGCCTGCTAGCATTATACATTCACCAAAGTATGTGCATTTGTGTGATTTCACTTGCTCTTTTACACGCTGTTGATTCTGTATTAATCTGTTATGTCACCATGTCAGATTTCTGGATGTGTCATTGGTGCTGTGGCATTCGAATGGCCAGTGGCTGACTATTGAACGGAACATGTCTGGTAACTTCCAAAAGTACAACAACAACACAGGAGAGGAGATCACACCTTCCTGTTCTTTGGAAGAGCTACTCCTCGCCTTCTCACACTGGACTTATGAGTACTCATGCAGAGAACTGCTGGTACTTGATGTACAAGGTAAGTGTTGGTCACATATAATCAAGAGGTAAAGGCGCTATAACGAAATTGATCTTCTCTAAACTTTTGAATGCACGTGTCGAGCTATTTTACTTTTTTTTTTTTTTTTTTGCACAACTCGTTCTCCAACGATTAAATTTAAAGTGAATTTCCTGTTTTAATTAGAATGTGTATTAAATTACCCTCTTTATAATTTTGCTTTCATTTTGAGATCATGAGACCAAGACACCACCTAGCAATTGATTAGAAGTACCACGCCATTGTGAGGCTTTTAAAGCGAAACTTAAATAGTAACTCAAACCCACATCAACTGTATAAACGGGTGTCTACTAATGCTGTCTACACGTTCTGGTTATTATTTTGACATTTTAGTTCATGTTTGTTGAAAGCTTGAATTTGGGGCAAAAACAGTCTGCGTGGCATCTTCAGGTTAAACTCTGGGGTAAACATAATTTGACGGTTTGTCCTCTCCTTGGATGAGCACCAACTATGTCACTTCTGTGAAACTGATGTAGTTGCTCTGACACCTACTGGCTCAGTCTTGTACACGCCTCCTTATATACCTCCGAATATATCGATTTTCAGATTAGTGATTTATTGGCGTAGCATTTTTTTTTTTTTTTTTTTAAGCATAGTTTGTCGTAGTATAGAAATTATTTAGATCATAGTTTTCACTGCTGCTGTCAATCACAGCCGGACCACAACCTGATCCTCCAGTCGCCACATTTGAGTGCCTTTTTCAAGTATTAGTGAGGGGTGGAGCAAGAGTTTAGTAGGCTATTTTGAAAGAGAAGGAGGTTATAATTTCAGGGAAAAAAACTACATTTAAAGACAAAACGCTCAAGAACAACTGTCAGGGTTCTGAGAGAGATTGCGGACCCAAGTGAAGGGAGGCAGAGCGAGAAGGCTGAGGTAATGTCCAAACAAAAACGGTCACATGCACCGCCGGAACAGGAACAGAGGGAGGAGGCGGCCGCGTCACGTGCGTCGCGGGAACAGGAACAGGCTCGGGATGCCGCTGCATCATGTGCGCCGCCGAAACAGGCTCGGTAGGCGGGCGCATCACGTGCGCTGCTGGAACAGGAACAGGCTCGGGTGGCGGCCGCAGGACGTGCGCCGCCGGAACAGGAACAGGCACGGGTGGCGGCCGCAGGACGTACGCCGCCAGAACAGGAACATGAGGAGGCGGCTGCGTCACTTGCGCCGCCGGAACAGGAACAGGCTCGGGAGGCGGCCGCATCACGTGCGCCGCCGGGGCAGGGTCGGGTGGTGGCCGCAAAAAACCCCAAACCATGACAGCAACAATCAAACGTTTACGACAATTTCCAACAGTCAGTTCAAAAATAAATATAAAAGAAATATTTTGTAGTGATATGGAGAAGAGGAGAGGCTGGGTTAAGTACAGAATTGGAATAAGCTGTAACATGAATGTATATTCTTGATGATGTATAGGCCAGATAGTAGGTAGGTAGGTAGATAGATAGATAGATAGATAGATAGATAGATAGATAGGGACTATAATAGGAATAGTTCACTGTAATGGGGAAAACAAGGGTAAAAGTCCATTATTTTGTAAAATGAACATAAGAACTATTATATTGATGGGTTTATGATTGTAAATTAATGTATGATGGATAACTTCATATTGGTAGATAAAAGATTGTATTGTATAATGTATTGTAAATTGGAATATTGAGATCTTTATTTTATGTTCAGATAGATATGCAATACATTAATGAAATAAATATATGGGGGTAGGAAGTTTATACCGCCTCCTATTCCTTTTTGAACGTGTAAGCAGTGTTGTACTGTTTATTTCTAATTTGGTTTTCACAGTTTTTTTTTATTTGATATTTTATAGGTTTAAGCTTGCTGCCCCCCCCACGACACACGCACAAATTATTATACTTTTATTTCTATGCATGTTAGAAATAAATTAAATTGGGGAGAAATAAAAACACCTGCTGTGAATTTTGCGTTTCAACTGCTTGTCTGAGACCAGAAAAATGTGCAAAAAATACTGAAACATTTAACAGGTGGACAAGTGCATTCAAAGGTTTAGATAAGGTCAAATTAATTTAATCTGTAAAGTTTTAAATAATGCATTTATGTTCATCCTGAAATTTCATCTGGAAGCCTATATATCCCTAACTTATTGAATTGTGAATTTTGCATATAACAGGAGTAGGTGAGGAGCTGACCGATCCAACAGTCATTATGGCAGAAATGCACAGGTATTACACCAACTTCAACAACAGAACTTAGCTAAAGTTCTGCATAGGCTGTGGAAAAATAGGTTACCGTAAATCATATTTGTCATTTTTGATGCTCTTTCTGCTCCTTGCACAGTAGCAGCATGGGCGAGATGCTATTTGGCCCTGACAACCTCGGAGATTCTGCCATCAATGCTTTTCTGCAAAAGCACACATGCCGCGCTTGCTGCAATGCGTTGGGCCTCTCAGGTTAGAAATGTTCATAAAGTAAAAGGATTTTACATCAGAGAGGAAGGCGACGTGCGATAAAATATGAGTTCCGAGTTAATGTCACCTCAATGTTGTCACTCAGGAGGCCAAAGTTGGCTCGGAGATAAATCCTCAGCAACTTCAAATGAAGACAACACATCTCAACCGCCAGCTAATTAAGCCGCGAGCGTTCGTTTATTTCTATAACAACAGTGGTGTTCGAGGCGGGGTGGCTGGGGGTGGCTTCTGCTTTGTGCGTTTGCGCTGCGCAGCCTTTGATTACGTATTAATCATGTCTTTGTGCTGGCAATGTGCTGCTGAGACATTAGCTTTGATTAGCTATTAATTAATGTCTCTGGGTAGACACGGGACCAGCATCTAGAGGATAACTTGCTCGGAAAGGAACTGCGCTCAAAAACAAACAAGCGTGGCAAACAAACACACAAACATACAGTCGTAGTTGTTTTGATATTTCAAAGGTATGTTGTGTTTCCTCTTCCTCCTCTTATGTCCTCTCCAAGATTTCTATAACAAATCAAACCAAATTATTCATGATGGAATCATGGACTTCCTCAAAGCTCTGTCAGTATTCTCTTTCTTGTGCTAATGACGATGATATTGGAGCGACATGTCGCTTACTGATGTTTCTCTTGTTCAGCTTTAAGGAAGCATCTGGACACATGCAAGAACAGCGGTGAGGCAGAGCCCACGCCGGGGGAAGCAGAACAAGAGGATGAGGGGAAAAAAAACGTCTAGGCTAAAAAAATCAGGTTCCCTTTGTGCCACGAAGTAGGGAAAAAGGACACTTCCACATTGCAGGTCATGCTTGGACAACTCGGAACTCACACTTTGCTCAGGTCATGCATCCGCCTTTATACACGCAGATTGGCATACAACAGATACAGTAGGGGAAAAAAACAAAGTAGAATTAGTGACTGATACAATGTGTATAAGTGCCTTGCTCAAATCATTAATATTCTCGTGTATATGTAAGAAAGGAACACGAGGCAGAAATTCACCCATAAAATTTATTGTATTTTTTTTTTCTTCCCACAACAAAATGTCTACAAAAGCGATAAAATATAGAATTTAACAAAAACCACTTCAGACCTTCACATTATTATGTACACATATCAAAGGAGGACTCAGTAAAGGGCCCTGCATAGCTCTGAACTTCAACCCATTCTAATCCGTAACGTGGGTGTCTGCGACGCAATTAAATGCAAATGTATACATGCACACACGCATAATATCATTCTGATGTGGAAAAAGAAAGCGTTTGCACAGAGGAGCTCGTGGATTGATAGTCAGAGCTCAGAGTCCTGCAGAGTCCTACATGACCAATTGAAGAAAGCATAAAATGTTAAAAAAAACAGACAAAAAAACCTGTTTGCCAGTGTAATCAAATGCACATTTTCCTTGAGTTTCCCCTTTTCATGATTGACTTCTCAGTAAAGCATCTACGGCCCACTTCCAATCATTCCTCTTTTCACTAGCTATGGCACTTTGAAAACAAAAGAAAACATTTCCATTTTTTTAATGTAGATTTTTTTTATTTTTTTTTTATTTTGTCTTGTTAATCCTGTGTAAAAGAGGTTCTGTAATCCCAAACACCTTATTTTAGGTATTGGTTACAGATTGCTACATTTGATTTTGTTTGCTCTTGCTTGCACGCAAAGACATTCTAAAAAATAAATTAACAATTTTCAACACTACTTGAATTGCACGCATGTGTAATGCATCGAGAAAGCTTACAAAGCATTGGTAGACAAAAACATCGTCTCAGTCTCACTGTATCTCTCACACGCACGCACACACACTCGGGTCCTTTTCAAGAACGGTAGGACGGTTTTATGGTGTAGTGTGTTGGACAAAGTGTAGGAAATGTATTTCAAAAACACGTGTATGAAAACGTCAGCGCAGTTTGTCAGAGCCATCATGTGGAATGTCGAGTAGTTTTATTGTGCGCTTGTAAATGTGTTTGTCTGTGTTGATGGAGTGGTAAAGGCGTACTGAGTTCAGTCCCTCACACTGAACAATCGACTCCATAACATTCAGAAAAGTTGAACTTCCCCCACAGCATGGGTATAAGAGTCTCTGATCCGGTTCAATAAGGCCAGTACAGAATGGGCCGTTCACTGACTGGTGATAGCAACTCACACATTCAAAAGTTCTAGGAAAAGAAAAGAAAAAAAAAAAAATTCACCCAGTTGAACAGTATCTCTTAAATTCCTTGTGTATAAATAATAATATTTTATTTTAAAGTCCTTCATATTGTTGGAAAATCACTTAAAACTGACTTATTTTTGCATCCCGTCTTAAACCCACCCTTGCCAATAATCCCTCCCGGAACCCCACAATATTGTGAGAAAACACAAATATGCCCCAAATGTTTCATTGCAATGAAACGTCATGCAAATAGAACAGAACAACAATAGGCTAATAGTAATAGAGAATAGTAGACATAAGAAGAACAATAATAATAGTAAATAGTCATAAAATAAAAAATAATCTTACAATGCAAACATGACAGTAGTAAATGCCTCCAGTTCTTATTGCTACAGTGTCTTACTTACAGTGTTATGTTACCACTCGTTCTTGCCAGCACATCCTCTCACAACCCCATCCCACCTCTCTGATTCACAGTCTAACAAGGGAAATCAAATAAAAAAAACAAAAAAAAAACATCTCACACAAAAATTTCAGATTCAGAGTTGGAATTCACTGTCCTGCGTTGTTGTGATGTCGCATGATTCACAATTTGACAGTGACACTTCCCACATGGTCCCAAAAGCAGCAAAAATAAGCAGTCAACATAAGCGATGACAAGTGCACACTGATAATGGAGCAAATAGATTTCTCCTTGTGCTATACGTCACAATGCTTATCATATAATCTGGGCGTTAACAACATTTGGACAGTGAATTCATGCCCTGCACATACAGACGCACTAAATCAAAGCCTTGTCTGGGCAGATTCCATTGCTAGCATATGCTGTAATTCTATTATAATTACAAACTTTTTTTTTGTAAATTCCAAAAATATTAAACCCTCTTCTAATGCAAAGTCAGAAAAGAGCTGCTCCCTGAGAGATGCTGTGCAGTGCATCGAGCCTTAATGAGCAATTGATTGTCTGTACAGAGTCACCGGCCACTGATTCCGATTGTGGGGCGAGAGGTTGAATGAACTAAATCCATGTTTGAGTTGAACTAATTGAACAATTATGACCATGCATACAACAAGTATTACTTTTGGCCACTGTGGAAGGAACATTGATATTTAGATTTCAGCAAATTAACACTTTTTGTGCACATACATCATTGAAATACACAGTAGTTAATTCAACAGAGGTGTTTTCAAAAATTGGATATAATTTATATTATCATAATTTTATGCTTGTCCACTCTTTAAGATGAAAAGCATCATTATTGTTTTGTTGTGTCTATTGAGGAAAATCATGGCCATACCTGTCAGTTTAAAAATAATGCATACGGAGCATCTAGTGGCTAAAAGCAGAACTGCACAAACCTTCTAAGCCATGTGTGTCGTTTTCGTGCAATCACAAAAGGTTGAGCTCATGCAGCTGTTTGTTACTCAGTGGCCAAATTATAATTCAAACATTAAGGCAGAACAATTTCAAACAAACAATTTGTAAGTGCTATTAAATATGTAACTGCTAACAAAAAACAAGCAAGGTGATTGTCTATCACATTTTTATGTATAAATTGACATTTAAGAAGTGATCATTGGTATTTGGGATGATTTTTGTCCACATCTGGCAACCAGTGCTCTGTGTATGTGCTAACCACAGCCCATATTGTGTCTTGCTAAAAACACAAAAAACAGAGCTTGTGATGGAATTTAGTACCTTCTAATATAGTGCATTTTAGTAGAAATTGCTACCCTGTTCCAAACAACCAAACATGGGAAAGTAAAAGTAAAAATAAAAATAAAAATAAAAAAAAGCAGTGTAAAATTATTGCTCACTGGCTTCCTTCATATTCACAGCCCGGAGTGTTCCAGGATGTCCAGGGACGCAATTGTGCAAATAGTAATGGGAAGGATGAGCAGATACAGCAATGATTTAGGTCTTTGAAGATTAGAATGTTACCTTAAATTAAGATTACGTTTCTTTTCTCATCTTGCTCTCCACTGGGGAAAATTCCCACCACCCTGAAGTCAACTCCCTTTCATAAGGAATACTGTATATTGGGCATGGTTAGGGGCGTTTTCTTGATGAAGAGGTGAATTTTATTTTTAAATTGCATTTTCTGATTGGTTATTTTTGTATGATTGTTCAAAAGCAATCCAGCTTTTTGGGATTTTGTTATTGCAGCAACAATATAGAATATTACTGTATACATTTTCACCTTAATTTTTTTTCTTTTTGTTTATCCATCATATGTTCTTTACATCTCTACACGTTTGCATCATAAGGATGCTCTTCCTTCTATACATATGAACAAAATCCAGGCAAGGCTTCTATATATATATATATATATAAACAAATGAAAATCGACTCCCAGTTTTACCCAATATTCCTTTACAAGTCTTAACTTTACAAATTCTGTACACAAGAAAGTATCAGTTCAAATTAAAACACTTAGACAAGGAATAATCAGCCACAGTGGACTGTTGTATATTTAAATTAGGACTAACTTATTTCAACAGAAGTAATACTGGAATCCGCTCTGTACTAGGAGAATATCTACAATAGCTTTTCTAATTCCACATTTCCCTCCCCCATTCATCATTTTAAAACTATTTCTTCATCTCAGGAAAAAAAAAAACAACAACAACAAAAAGGTTTTTCATTTTCAAATTGAAAATAAATTTGACGTACCCATATTTTAAGACTGACAGCATAAATTGTTCCTAGATTTTTAAAGTCTGTACATTTCTGGTCAGGAGACAAGAAGAAGCCCCTGCTAAGGTTGTGGCTTGGGGCATGTTTCATTTCTATATACATTCTTCAGACTGTATCGGTGAACAGGATGGGATAAGTGCTGGACATTCCTAGTATTGTTGGCGGCAACTGTAAGTTTCTGGCAGATCGCTCTCTTCCCCCGTCTCAAATAAAACAAGAGGAAGCTGTGAAATATGACAAGGACAAAGTAGATATTGCCATTGTTTCTTGTCAGATATAGTGGTCCTCTCAGTGTCTTGTTACTCCACTGAAGTTGTTTGTTGCAATAGGCAGTCACTTGGGCATGGACATGGCAGAGTTGGGGTCGGGATTGAAGAGTTCTTTATAGAGCGGGGGGAAGAGAACGTTGACTGTTTCTGGATGAAGCTGCTGGAAAGCTTGAAGCTCCTCCGTGTGGAGCGTACACAGAGCAGACAACGTTGGGATACGACTGATCAGCTGACAAAGGAGAGGGGATAAAAGAAAGATATTTAGTCAGATGGACAGGAATCGAATGGGAAGCATATACTGTTAAAAAAAAAAAAAAACATGTTTGAAACCCCCCCCCCAGTAAATTTCTGGCAGCTGGGGCGCCAAAAATACAGTGGAATAATAGAAACGTACTCTTACTTACTTCTCATAAAAATACTTTTTTCCCCATAATTAAAATAGTTTGCGGTTGTAATTTCAACAAGATTTTGCCTTATTTTCAGGCTGTTCTTAATGTTTAATTAGAAACATTTTAAAACAATTAATTACCAAGAAATATAGTCAGTAAATGTTGTATTATGAATAGTAATGCTTAAAATTACAGAAATGTACTGTTAGTTGTTTTTAATTACATGATTTTATGGACAGAGGATTTATAATAATTTGTGTCTGAGGAAAAAAATTGGATATGACAAAGAAAATGTGATTCATCTTTCAAAACATGTAAAAAAAAAAAAAAAAACTTGAAAAACTACTGCAGCCGTTATGGTAATTCATTTGATAGGATTTTTCCACCTTGTCAGGCTCTCAAACCGCTTCACATTTTAACTACTCATTCACCTGATGACACAGCATTAGGAGTTCAGTATCTTACTGAAGGATACTTCAACATGTTCACAAAGGGGATCGAACACAGTCTCAGGGACACTAGAGAACCACTCTATCACTGAGCCATGCCGCCACTGTTTTGTTGTTGTTGTAATATTAGATCACATGAAATGTATATTTGGTCACCTTTCCCTATATCTCATTAGATGTCTTTCAACATAAATATTTATACAATGTCAAAGAATGTTGCCATCTAGGACATTACTGTAATTGTAGTTGTTAAAAAAAAATAAAATAATATATATATATATATATATATATATATATATATATATATATATATATATATATAGTCAATTAATAACAAAGAATGTATCGTATGATTACAAATATTTAATATCTAATTTCACAGTAATTTTAAATGTTTTCCCCAGTTTTAAAGTTGCATTTACAGTTTATTCCTTTAAATAACAGACAAATATTTTTGAAATTAATATTAATTTGTGGACATATTTTACCAATAAATATATATTTCTAATGCATATTTTTTTGGGTCAAAGAACAGAAATTGTGTTTTCACAGTTAGAGTAATTTCATATTATTTTACATACAGTCTATAAGATCACAGTCTATTTTTGAAAATAAAATAATATTTTAAAAATGTAGGAAAAATCTGTGATTTTTTTTTATTTTTATTTTTTTTATAACAGTGTAGCCAAAGTGACTGAGACCACACTGGCTGTTCAAATCGCATTTGACATAAAGGCATGGATGCGTCACATTGACCTTTGCCTGAAACATGACAACAACTAAAATACACAAATACACATTTTATAACTACAAAATGTCACATTTTCCAAGTGGTACTTATTTACTGAATAACAACGCAAAACAATTAATAATGCCTGGAAGTCAGTCAGAGGAAATCTAGTTGGCAGAAAGAGACATGTAATGTGTGACAAAAGTAACTGTAACTGCGTTTGCTTCTTTTTTTTACTGGCTGAATTGAACTCAACAGTGTAGAGAGCTGCATCATTTTTCTGTCCCTCATATCTGCTCAAATCATTTGATACATGAATGCATTGCAGTACGACGTTTGTGGCTATGACGGCCTACCTTAGCCAGTGCATCTTCGTCCATGTGGTTCTTCTGCATAATGTGCTGCAGGGCAAAGTAGATCTTCTCTTGGAGTTTCTGGACTTTGCGGGGCTCCATCAACCACGGACGATCTGAAAAGGGAAGTTGCAAATTTACTGCTGAATTTTCGAGATATATCATTCAACTCTTTCGTACCATTTCAGTTTTCTGGACAAAACAAAGCCCAAGTTGATCAGCCTTCATTCGATTGCTGCAATTATGAGTTTCTTAGATTGAAGTAATTTCTGCCACTACAGCATGAATTTGTTTGAAATGTGCTTTTTGCCGCTTTGATTCTATTACAATTAGTGTGCGTTCACTGACCTGTGGAAATGAGGACAGCTGCCGAGAAGAGAGCGATCTCCTCCTCTGTCAGCTGCAGCGAGCACAAACTCTTGGCAAAGTCAAACACCGCGCTCACTAAGTCATCACAACCTTGAAAGCAAACACAAAAGACGAGGACAGAGGAGTGGAATAAAGTCATTACTCTTACTGTCGTCCTTAATGCTCAGAGGAATACAACTATTTTACAGGGCAAATGATCCACGCATGCATTTTCCCTTCAATTGGCCCTGACTGTCATTCATACCTGACAGAAATATACAGCCAATTATGTCTTACCTAGAGCTTTAAACATCTGCATGCCTCCATACTTGCCCTCAAAGAGCACAGTGTTGTTGAGAGGGTTGAAGGCCCGGCACATCCTCACCAGGACGACCTCTAAACAACCTGAGGGAGCCAAACAGAGACCGTTGGAGCCGGAAAGTCTCCTTAGGTGTACACAAGATGAGTAAAAAAACAATAGTTGTGGACTCACCTGATTTCAGCAGGAGAATCTGGTCGTTTTGACACAGTTCCATAAACCCTGAGATGCGCTTGGCGAACTCCACCACATACTGGATCGCATGTGTGATCTGAATGGCGCACTGCTGCCACAACACGTCCCGAGGCTAAACCAGAGCACATCATTTACTTCCTTACAGTCAGGTATGTTGTTTTCTAATATTAGGGCTGGGTTTAAAAAAAAATCAAATTATCGATATCGAATCGATTTTCCTTTTCGAGCTTGATATTGATTCATAAAACCATGAATCGGTTATTTGACGATATCTTTTCCTCATACATCTATAAGAAAATAGAATTTTAAAGGCCGAGTTTTTTTTTATGTGTTTTACTTTTTTCTTGACATTTACTTTACACATGAATTTAAAAGTACTCTCTTACATTTATGAAAGACCCAACTTATTGTACTTTCAGACAATTCAGAATATTTTCATCGGCACGGTAGTCTAGTGGTTGGCACATCCGCCTCCCAGTTCTGAGGACTCGGGTTCGAGTCCAGGCTCCGGCCTTCCTGGGTGGAGTTTGCATGTTCTCCCCGTGCCTCCGTGGGTCTTCTCCGGGTACTCCGGTCTCCTCCCACATTCCAAAGACATGCTTGGCAGGTTAATTGGACGCTCCAAATTATCACCTAGGTGTGCGTGTGAATGTGGATGGTTGTCTGTCTCTGTGTGCCCTGCGATTGGCTGGCAACCAGTCCAGGGTGTACTCCACCTACTGCCCAAAGCCAGGTGAGATAGGCTCCAGCACCCCTCACGACCCTTGTGAGGACTAAGCGGTCAAGAAGATGAATGGATGGAAAATATTTTCATTTCATCCTTACTGCTACGTGAAAAACACTTATGTCCATTTTTGTCTTTTGGTTTTATTTTAATTAATTAATTTATTTATTCTATATTTTTATGTTTTGGGGATGAAACTGAATGCAGACATCCCAAAAAATATAAAAATCTACAAGAGTGAGGGGAAAAATGGACATATGTTTTTAAAAATGAACACAAGACATTTTCATGTTTTTGGGATGTAACTGAATGCAGACATCCCAAAAACAAAAATCTAAATGTGTTTTATTACATAGCAGCAATGAAATATTTGTGCAACACATAAGTGATTATAACACTAAATCATTTAACCAGTTACATTTACTTATTTACTTCCTTCGCAAAATTTTATTTGGAATTTAATGTTTGTGGAGTGTTTATGATGTCTTTGATATTTAAGAAAACTTTATGTTCAATAATTAATCAGTATTGCATTGAAGTCAAGTGAATCCAATCAGAAAAAAATCAAATCGACCTGAACTCTTGTGAATCAAAATCGAATCGATTGAGGAAATCAGAATCGATACCCAGCCCTATTTTACATCATAGCATATTTGTAATTAAAACCAATATACTGTATGCATCTCATTGTTCATGAAGGATATGAAGTGTACAATCAATGCATGTCATACTGCATTTGCATGACACGATAGAGTCTAAATTGTTGACATCAAACGTGAACAGTGTCATAAAAACAGCTCACCTTGCTCTGATACATTTTGACTTCCTCATAGGAGTGTGTCTGCCAGGCCAACTGCTGCAGCTCCTCTGAGGTGTACTGACACGTCTCGAGATGAGACTTGATGATATTCTGAGCAATGCGGTCTGGGGGACAAGAGGTAAGTCAATTCAGTATCTGCCTAACGCTCAATAGAGTAGTACATTTGGTACATTTGTCAATCATTCTGACACGCATTGTGCTTGTAGGACTGATTTTCCCTTCTAAATATGTCATGTCAGATGTCATCCTTACCTAGTTCTCCCATGCTGACATTGTTGTGTCCCAGTTGACTGTCCTGGTAGCCTCCATAGCTGAACAGGTTGGGTACCGGTGTCAGGTCGTACACCGGTTCCTGTTTAATGTGCTTCATGCCTGACATGTCCAAACCTGACTGGTCTGGTGACGGCTGGGTGGAATCCATCCCATAGTAGCCCCCCGGAAGTCCACCGCCATTACCGTGGCCACCCTTGGGCAGGTCAATGACATGACCGTTGGCGTAAGTGCCCCCAATCTCATGGTTGAGGGTTGACAGTCCATTGGTTAGGCTAGATGAGTAAACGCGCGCCAAAGCTTCCGCTTCCCCTGTCTGTTGCTGCCGCTGCTCCTGAAGTCGTGCCTGGTGCTTTTGGACCTCTGCGTACAGACTGTCGCGTTGTTTCTTTGACATACGGCCAAATTTAACCGCTAAAAAAAAAAAAAAAAAAAAAGAGAGAGGGAAAAAGACGCACAAGATGAAGAATTAATTTTGAGGAGTTAAGGAGTGTTAGCGCATCCTGATAGATGAATTAGATGAAAAGGGCTTCACCACTATTGTTAATTTCGTTAACGAAAACTAAAAATCTTTCACTGGATGATAACTGACTAGGCGAGACTAAAACCTCCATTAATAAACAATAACTGTGTCTAAATATGTATTCATTTTGTGGACTAATGAAGACAATACAAAAATGTATTTCACTAAATAAATACTGGACATTTTACATTATGGACATTTTAGTTCACAAAGACGAAAATTCCACAATCTGATCCGTCACTAAAACACATAGACACACCCCCTTTCAAATCTGTGGTGTTTTTTTAAATAGCAAAACTAAATTAAATCAATGGCTATAATGTTACAATAATGTTAAAACAACCACAAACTAATGCTGACTAACTCACTAGCTTGTAGCATGTAGTGATAGTAGCCTGATATATATTTGTGTGTGAAGTTGAATTTGTGCTAACTGAGATTGTTGTCTACTGAAAGGTTTGGATCCCAAATGCAGACACAAATAAGATTTTCTCCATTTATTCACATCGAGAGGCAGAAACTCAGAGACGCTGTACACGGGACAGTTGGACAATAATCCGGCAACCACACACAATTCTCAGATTGCACCTACAGACAGTGAATCGTAAAGGACTAAAGAACGACATCACATAGGTCCAGGCATCACCTAAAGGATTAAAGGCTGACATCACGAACATCACGTCTCGTAAACAGACACTTGTTACATCAGTACCTAAACAGACACATAACAGGTCATGAACTCGCGCATGCGACCCAGGCCATGACAGAGATATTTTATACTGGTTGGGCAACTATGGTTTCAGTTGGATTGCAAATTAGTTAATGCAGACAGAAGTATGAGCTAAGCTAGGAGCTGCAAGCGAAATATACACACACAAAAAAGACGTTTATCTAAAATTCATCATGATGCACTAATTTTGCACATACTAATTGTATGTTTAATCAAACAAGTTATAAACTGTCCATAACTTATAAAAAATAAATGGATCCAACATAACAGTATGAGTTCTTGCCAAGTAGGTGGCTATTCCACCAGCAATTAGCGGCAGATAGTCTGATCTGGTGTGTTCTTCCGCCAAGTTACCAACTTTGTTCAGATTAAGGTTCCTCAATAACCTTTTTTTAACTTGTAGGATTATAGTGTTTATAAAATTATTGATTTACTCCATAAACCCTAACTTTCAGGCACTATATATGTGGTTCATTAGTATGGCTTTGTGGATACAAGATCCAGCTTCACTTTTAAACTAAGCACATTGTCACATATTCAAATTTGACCTTTTGTTTGAACAACTCACCTCAAAAAGTTAATGACATTTGAGCTTATACGTTAACAATTGAAAACATGTATTGATGTGTGAAAATATGTTATACACTTAAGTTACAGTAACAATGTTTGAACTATTGTTTTACAGGGTACAGTAGTTAACACAAATCACTTGGGCAGCTACAGATCTAAAACAATTCATGTAGATGAAATAAATTAATACGCCACACAATTTAAAAAATGCAAAAGGGTAAAATGATTGTCCTAACTAAGAAAGACAAATAAAATGATGTTTTCTAGGACGAAAACAAAGACTAGTGATGAACTTATAGTCGACTACAACTTGACTAAATAAAAACGGGATGAATTTGACAAAATGTGCTAAACCAACAAGTGCAATTGAAACTAGGGATGTAACGATATGCAAACATCACGATGCGATATTATCACGATATGAAGGTCATGATACAATAATTATCACGATATTGTGGGGGAGTTAGCGATATTAAAAAAAAAAAAACACCACAATGTTGTAAAAAAAGAGATACTAAAAAAAAAATAAAAAATAAAAAATATTGTGCTTTTGTACATAACAGCAAAGTATATAAACCACCTAAAATCTCTAATAACAATATTGAGGCACTTACTTGCTAATGCAAGCACACATTGATTGCTTCACAAGCAAATTAGTTTAGTTTAGTTTAGTTTAGTTTAGTTTAGTTTAGTTTATTCATTTTTTCCTTTCGGACACATTACAGTTTACGTCAATCACATCACATCATTTGCAACATTGACATCCGAAAGAAGGGCTGACTGGTAGAAGCCGAAGCTTATTCGAGACCCGTCCCCATCGACCCATTACTATAACGCATCAATCATATACATTATTTAGAATAGTCATTAATTTTTATCGTTATCCATCCCACACTATCCCAGACACTGCTCGCTCAGTTCATCTTGAATGTCCGTGTGTAGATTGTGTAGAAATTAGTTTCCCCTTCATCTGACAATTAGCATAGATTTTAAACATAGAAGGCCAAAACATCCCTAATGAAAATTAAATAGCACTAATAAACTACTAGAGGGTGCTAGAACTGCACAAATGGAAATCAACCTGACTTTTTTTAACAGATGTATTCCTTTTAAATATTGTGAACATGATGACGACGAATATTGTGGCAGTTTTAATACCACGATATCCCGATATTGCCCATATCGTGACATCCCTAATTGAAACTGGACTAAAACTGAGACTAAATTTAAACCCGGCTAATAAAATGAACTCTACTCACCATCTCTGGACATTCCTAGGGCGAGACACTTCTGAAGGCGGCAGTGTTGGCACCGGTTGCGGTTTGTTCTGTCGATGAGGCAGTTCCTCTGGCGGGGGCAGGAGTAGGATGCGTTGTTCTGCTGACTCCTTCTGAAGAATCCCTGTTTGCCACGTCAACACAGCGCATCAATACCCACGCGCAGGTAACGGAACAAAACCGACAAACTGTTCTTCCACTTGATGAAGTCTTACCTTACAACCCTCACATGTGATGACGCCGTAGTGGATCCCTGATGATTTGTCTCCGCAAATTTTGCATGGTATTACTTCGATTTGGGCTGAAAGCGCAGAAAGCATATTTTTAAATGTGAGGTGAAGTAAAAGCACAGTGAGAGGACTGAAACTGCACAAAGCTTAACTTGCTAACTAGTGTAAATATTTTTAGAATCTCACTATTGGCCTATTGGAGGGTAAAAAAAAAAAAAAAAATGCATGTAACCAATTTGGTATTAAGACCCCAGTGAAGTGGCAGTGTGCATGTGTCTATGCTTAAGAGTTATGAAAACACTGTCACAAGGGCAGTGTGACATGCAGACCTCGTGTGTGTCTGCAGGTGTCTCTCTAATGACTGCGACCACATGCATGCTCCCAAGCACACACTCAAAAACACCTCTGTGACAAGACCCAATCTTCTCTTTGTATTCTACTTGAAGGAAACCCCCCTGCAGGTTTGTAATGTTGCCCATCGTGAAAAAAAGATGTTGCATCACCGCTGACTCAAAATGTCCCCACTTTTCACATTTAACCTTTTCTTTGATCATTTGTTCCTTTTCAAATCTAAATTTACTATATTTATTTCCCGTTTCAAATATTACTCACTGTGTATAGGCAGCTCCATGTACAGCCAAAACCAAAGGCACAGTATATAAACAACAGAAGCTGTTTCAGTTTCAATGCAACACACAAGCGCACCTGTTGCTCGTGTATTTGAGCCGATCATCCATCGTCTGGAAAGCGAAAGCTGCACTTCCTGTTCAGTGATACGTCGATGAATGCAGTGATAGGCAGGTCTGTCTGCTGAGATGGCACACTCTCTAAAGGGATTATGCAGCCCATCTAATCCTAAATTATTTCCCAACAAGCCGGTGGTGCTGAGCTGTTGTAAACTCTGGGAAGATATTCATTCAGCATGCAGTTTGTCTGACATTTGGCTAGTTTTGTTTTGTTTGCTGAAAAGAAGAAGAGTTGAAAAATCTATCCACATGCTATTTGCATGCCATACTACTACCCACAGAAATTTGCTAAACTTCTGATGTCAAATTGCTCATGGTGTTGTTCTACACCACTGTGAAGTACAATGAATGGAGTAAAAAAATCGTCTCTGACTAGGGATAGGCGAATACCGATACCATAATATCGCTATTAATGCTGATACCCGGACTTATTTCAAGGTATCAGTGCTTATGATTGGCCACCCTATTGTGACCGTTTCATGATCAATTACTAGAATTTAGAAGAATTAAAGGGGCTGTCTGCCGGTTTCACTCAGGAAAATGCACTTTTTAAATATAGGATTTAAACAAACAAACTACTTCTCAATTTATAAATATGGGCTTTTCATAACGTGTGGAGGTGATTTTGTCCTAAACCCCCACACCCCCAGCAGGTATTTTGCCATTTTGTGTTTGTTTTGTAAACAGCGGGCCATTTGCGTGGAAAGACAGTGTTTACACCCCTCCAGCCAATCGCAGAGCAGGGGGGGTGTCGCAAATGGGGCCGGGCGAATGTGTCAGCTGCGTGACGTCACTCCCGCGGCAATTTGAAAGCATGCACGGATTTTTTATTTTTTTTTTACTCACTCATTCACACATGTAAGCTCCTGTGAGTGAGTGAGTGAAAAAAATAAAAAATAATCCGGGCGTGCTTTCAAATTGCCACGGGAGTGACGTCACGCAGTTGACACGTTCGCCTGGCCCCGTTTGCGACACCCCCCCCCCGCTCTGCGATTGCCTGGAGGGGTGTAAACACCGTCTTTCCACAGAAACGGCCCGCTGTTTACAAAACAAACACAAAATGGCAAAATACAGGCTATGGGTGTGGGGGTTTAGGACAAAATAACCTCCACACGTTATGAAAAGCCCATATTTATAATTTGAGTAGTAGTTTGTTTGTTTAAATCCTGTATTTAAAAAGTGCATTTTCCTGAGTGAAACCGGCAGACAGCTTCTTTAAATTCAGGCACTATGGACCAAAGGACTGTTTTGGCCTGTCCGGGACATTTCAACATTTTCCTTCCAGCTAAGCCACGAAGGCAAGCTCCTATCAGTGGCATATGCAAATTTTGCTGTGCGAATACCCGCTCCTGATTGGTGGACTGTTTCCGCGGACGTGTTCAGAGTTTTAGTCCTGTGTCTTGTCTGCATTTGCCAATTTGGCTGTGCGAACGGCCGCTCCTGATTGGTGGGCTGGTTTCACACTTGTTCCCGGTTGGCTGCTGTCAGTTTTGAATGTTGCGTTTCCAAACAGCAACGGAAAAATTTCGGACCATACCATTAAGGAAAATGCTAGTTTTTAGGTCTTTCTTTAAAATTATCTTCCATTGTTTTTTTTGGGGTTTTTTTGTTTTTGTTTTTTTGGTTTTGTTTTTTTTGGTTCATGTATCAAAAGGACTCGTGGTATCGGTATATAGTATCGGTATCAGTAACTACTCAAGAATTGAGTTCACGTTCTGGTATCGGTCTGAAAAAATAAGTGGTATTTAAGATCCTTAGTGTTCAAAATGATGCTTTACTATCTGATTTTAAAACAGCCCTTGTTTTAGCTCTTACTATGTTGTAAAGATGTACCCAATGAAAAAGTCACAGTGAGTGACTCAATGCTCCGTACGTGTTTTTATCCATACTGATATCTATACAGCATGTTACATTTTATGTGCGCTCACAAATGAAATAGCTGTGTGCAGGAATGAGTGTTCAGTGTGTGTAATTGGATAATCCATTATGAGGATCAATGGAGACAATTCTGACTAATGCGACTGCATAGTTATAGGCAGAAACTGCTGTCAACAGTAACACACTGTAGACTTGCACCTTAAGTGGTCCCGTATGCAGATGAATGAATCCTTTATTTGTCATCAATGTGATACACGACAATAGTTTACAGGATCACCATTGACTAACTTTTGGATCCATTGGGAAATTAAATTCAGTCATTTTTCTCAGAATAATCAAAATGGATTTTAAGTGTTTTGGAAAAGAGTCACTCAAATGTACAAGTCAAACAACAGGTCATTGTGTTGCTTTGTACTTCTGAGGAGGGCTATTGGGCATTTTGACGAATATCGGTATCAGCCTTTTTTTTTTTTTTTTTTTTTTTTTTTTTTTTTTTTTAAATATAACGGCCTACAAAAAGTTAATCTAAAACCTTTTTAATCTCAGGGAATCATTTATTTATATTATATGTTAACTTTATAAGAAATGCTGCTGACCTCGGAAACCTTCTGAATCATTTGTTTTTGTTCAACATTAAAACAAAAAATGTGAATGTTTAAGATTTCAGGTATTTTTAAATTTTGGAGAAAAAAAAAACTAGAGAGAGCTATGGTATTTACTTAAGTTTCCAACTTTTTAAGACGTACTGATAACCTTGGGAGCGCCCTGAACATTTTAGTAGAAATTTAAAAGGGTGTCTATTGCTCAAGATATAAATAAATAAATAAATAAATAAATAAATAATAAAACTCTACATTATGACACGTCTGAAAAAAAAAATCAATAAACATGCTTTTAAGACATTACAACAAAGTCTAGATTGGCATTTGTATTTTCAAAAAGTTTGACCCCAATATCTTTTTTCCTTCTTTTTACTGAAAATGAAGATCGGCTCCAAATATGGGTTATCAGTCTCCTTGACTACTAATAATTACCATCAGTATTGGCCCCCCCAAAAAAACACATTGGTCTATATCTATTTCTTAGTCTGTGGGTGAATCAGTGATGAAGGGTTTACACTTTTTTTTTTTTTTTTTACTAAATCGAGCACCACTCAAGCTGTGAGTTATGGTGCAGCTCAAGACCTGACCCATTTCCACCCATTCCTGCCCAACTAGCTCTAAAATGGGTCAGAGCAGACAACACATGCGCGGGGAAGTCAAGGAACACGGCCTGTAAGGCACTTCGGATAGTCTGTAAACGGGTCTGTTGTGTCTGGGACTATGTAGATTGGTTAGCAACATGTTTAAAATCCTCTTACCTTATCTTATGATTGAGTTTATTCTTCTTACTTTTGCTGCTGTTATGTCGATACGTGTACAAGATGAGCACGTGTTGACAGCTCTGATCCAGTGATTACAGTATATCTATATTCACTGTATGTCCTCTTACCCCATACGGGATTGTACTCCTCTTTGTACTATATAATTATGCCCAAAGGAGCACAGGCGTGTGGGCATGAGCATTGTTTCAGTCAGCGTTTGTGTTCCAGTAAGTTTTCCCACAAATACAGGGACAAGAAAAGTGAAGTACGTGTACGGCACGTGTGCGTGTTTGCAAATGTGTGTGTGGGTGTGCGCATTGTCGGCCGTGCGCATGTGATGCGCTCATTGCCAGCGGGGACTGTC